>NC_041384.1:273656810-273662208 GCF_002162155.2 Triticum dicoccoides
AGTTGCAAAGGGTTTAAGGTACATAAATATGGGGCATTACTAGTAACGCTAGTAATAAAGTGACATAAATGACCACTTAAGTTTACAGAGTAAACGCCCGACCGTTGCTTTTCAGAGTGGCTTTCGATCTTCTGTCTGTCGAGTGATCATTGTCATGGTCGAGTGACATTGAGTCTTCCGAGTGGAACGTTTCTGGTCGAGTGGATGATGGTATCCCTTGAATACTTCTGGATTTAGGGTGATGTCCTAGTGGAGGGTGTCTAGGTCAGGCCTATGACCCTACCCTAGGTGCATAGCTTCATCATTAGCCCCCGAATGGTTCAGGGTTTGAGTGGAGAAGGAGTTGAAAATACCTCCGACTCAATTCTTGCGCTTCGGAAGCGTCTTACTGAGATCAAATGACCAACCACGATGACTTCAACTTCTTTTTCAGTTGCCTTGATCCATTCTTAGTTTGTCGAGTGAACTTTTATTGAAAAGCTTTGAGTGTTGATATGAAAAAAATCTTCCGTCTGACAGGTTGCTCTACTGCTTGCGGATCCTGCGGGATTCGAATTTCGGGAAGCACGCGGGAAGGAGGAGGCCGTGGTAATCGGAGAAGATTAGGCAGGGGCGCCTCGATTCTTGCGCCACCTTTTTCGCCACATACTGCGCGCGCGACTATTGCGGGATTTGACGGGATTACTTGGACCCACAAGTCAGCCACTCAGGAGAAGACCTCATATAAGGCGACGTGGCTGGGGTTGTCTACACAGTGTGCCCCATTCTCTCCCTTTCTCCTCTATTTCTCCACCGCATCCACCTCTGCTCTCGGCGCTGCCGGCCCGCTCGAGCTCTGTCCGCTGCAATGGGGAAGGAGAAGACGGTGACCTTGGAGCACACGAAGAAAGCGATGGTGAAGGCGAAGGGGAGGAAGGCCAGCCGGGTGGATCTTCGTTGAGATCCGGCCTGCCGCGCGGCTGGATCCAGGGAGATTGGATTCGGTCGACGATCCGGCAAGACGACATTGATGATCTAGTCGATGGGGGAATGATTCCCCACAAGTCAGGGCGGCTCCCGGAGGACGAGACTGAGTCGCGGTCGCAGAAGGGTGAGTGTGTGCTCCTCGCCACCCACGTCTACCGTGGTTTTTCTTTGCCTCCCCACCCTTTCTTCCGAGGTTTCTTGAACTTCTTTGGAGCACAACTTCATCATTTCCCCCCAATACCATCGTGTACCTCGCTGCATTCGTGTCCATGTGCGAGAATTTCCTGGGTTGTCGACCACACTGGGGCCTCTTCAAACACATTTTCACCTGTCGTTCTCAGTCGGTTAGAAAGGCCAATCTGAGTGATGAGAGGACACATGTCATCCAGATGTGTGGGGGTCTTGGGATCCAAATGAGAGGTAAGAGTACTTTCCCAGTCATGATTCTTCCCGAGTCAGTCAGAGGGCTGCAAAGACCAACCGACTCCAGGCCAGTCGACTGGGCTTCCCCCCTTTTCCATGGCTCGAGTCGAGAAGCCCTCTGCCTTGAATGTGACTCCGAGGAGAAAGCGGAGGTGAAGGTGCTAGTCGAGCAAGTGGTCCAGCTCGTTCGTGATGGCGTGACTGGCATGGATCTGCTGGAGGTCTTCCTCAGACGACGCATTCAGCCACTTCAAGCTCGCAACCATCCAATGTGGATGTATTCAGCCATCAATGATACCACTCGGATCCACCCAGAAGAAGTCGACGAGGATACGGTGGAGCAGTGGTTGAGGGGCATCACTGGCAACAAGGATAACCCCAGGGGGTCTAGGAGAATCCCTCCACTCGACAACTCATATGAACCAGACAAGGTCCAACTCTAACTTCCGAGTGTTTTTTGATCTATCATGTAATTTCTTTTTGCCAATCAACTGACATTTGTTCCACTTGTTGTCTTTCAGGCCCTCACTGAGATGTACTCGATGCCCAACAGAGAGTAGGAGCAGGACCCGGAAGGGGAGGCGAGCGAAGGCGAAAGCATGGATTGGCAATCTAATGGAGGAGAAGAGGAGGAGGAAAGCGAGGACTCGAGCAGTGGTGAAGAAGTCGAGTCACCGCCTCACACTGAAAAGTGTTCCAAACATAAGCACGACCCAGTGAGTGTCCATGGAGAAGTAGCTAGGCCGACCGGACAAACTTCCTAGCGCACTCGGACCTCTTCCCATGTGCTGACTGAGAAGACCCCGAAGCAGCAAAAGGTTACATAACCAAAGCCTCGGAAGGCCCTGCCCAAGATCAAGATCGACGTCCCCGTCGCTTCTGCATAAGTGTCTTGTTTCCACTTTCCGATCGAGGATTTATGCTGTCGACTCTCTTTCTCATTTGTCTGAGTGAATCTTGAAACTTGCAGAGCTGCTACTTCTAGGACTTCTGCTTACAAGGATGGCGATGAAGACGTAGAAGACACGGTCACTTCTAACCCGGGTATGACTTTTGCAAACTTGCCTTTGCTTTCTCAGCCATTTTGTTGGCCGACTGAGTTCTGACAACTAATTCTTTTTGCAGCTCCTCCCCATGTCATTGATCTTCCGGATGACGACGAGTACGTGCCACTGAGGCCCAGGAGGAGTAAGAAGGCATCAACTGGCAAGACATCCCATTCGGTGCCGGTGGCAGAGCCAGTGACTCAACAGCCTGAAGATGTGACTCGGGCTTCTATTACTTTCGTTGTTCCAGTATCAAGTGAACGCCCCACATCATCGACTGCACCAGTGTTTGCTTCAACTATCTAGCCTCATGCCTCGGAACTTCAAGCTGCCGCGACTGAACTGCCAACCCCATTCTTCACTACTCATCACGTTCCAGAATGCCAGGCAGGCGCCACCGCAGAAGCCATTCACCAAGCTGGCATAATGATGGAGTGAGTGAAGGTGGTGCATGAAAACAGTTAGGCTGCTTATGACGCCAGTGCGGCCCTTCGAGCCAATGTCCAGGTAAGTTGGCTTCCGACTGAACTCTTATCTTGTTGCTTGTTCTGTTAGGATATGCTACCTGAAAACTTTTCTTTGTGCATCCTCCTGTTATTCTGCACTTCGCATCTGCACACTCACTGGGTGTTTGAATTTATGTCGAGTAACTTTCCCAGTTGAGTCGACTAGGTTGTGTCGGTTGTAGTTCTGGTTTAGTGGGGGCACACATAGTGCACCCACTGGGTGTAGTCCCTAAGGCCACTGTCGAATGTGTGGTTCGGCGGAGGTCTTGAGAAAAAATGTCTTTATTGTTTCACTCTTCCACTCGGTCCTAGCGGATCATGTCGAGTGGAATCCGAACCAGTGGGGGCACGCTATGTGCACCCACTGGGTGTAGTTCCCGAGACCGCAGTCGACTGCTGGCGTTCGGTTGGGGTCTGAGTATGTCTCTTTTTTTAACTCCTCCACTCAGTCTGGGCAGGCCATGTCGACTGGAAAACAGTGGGGGCACGATAAGTGCACCCACTGGGTGTAGTCCCCGAGACTATTGTAGAATTATTGATTCTGCGGTAGTCTTAGAATTCTATTCACTCAGAAGCGAATTATCTTTGATCTTGTCCATTGATGTATCTTTTGCCGACTATAGAAATCCTGTGAGCTTATCTCCAAGTTCACTGAATTCGAGGAAAAGCAGAGGCAACTCAACCTTGATTTGGAGCTAGCCAATCAAAACTTAAAAAAGGCTCAAGACGAAGTAGCTGGTACAGAAGGTAACGACCTGTCGACTGTTTATCTTGACCATCTCTCGAATTATCTCTTCGTTCCTTTCCTTGACCCGAATGCACATTCTTTAGAGAAAAAGAAGCAAGCCTTGGCACAAAAGGATCTTGACCTTGCAGCTGCGCAGAAGGGGGCTAAGGAGAAGACCGCACTTGCCGACAAGAAGTTGGCTTCAGTCGGAGCACTGGGGGAAGACAATGCCAAACTAAAGGCATCCCTCACCGAGGCCAACAAATAAGAGACCCGTCTGAAGAAGGATAAAGTTGCTTTGAACGAGAAGATCAAAGGCATTTCTCGTAAGAGAAATGACCTAGAGGCTTATCTAGGGGCACTTGCCAAAAAGATGTTCCTTATGCTCGAAGGTATTTCCCTTTGCTTGACTGTTTAGCTATTGTCGATTCATCAGGCATTCATCGACTCATTATTTCTTTGTGTTTGTAGAATTCTGCCGAAACTTTGAAGAAGAGACTGGGTGGGTTGAGACAGGTCTTGACCCCGTCCTTTCTCCCATCAGTGATGATGCTGCTATGAACGTGCTTCAACTGGAATCCCGTGTTGCCAGTGTTACAAGCTATCTTGCTCGCCTGAAGGTGGCGGTGTCGCGCATCGATACAACACTCTGGCCAAGGGCGACGCTTCAAAATGACCTCGAGTCCCTGATGACTTGACTCAATGAGGTCCCTGGTCGAGTGCAAGAATGGAAGAAGTCTTCTGCTCGATGCAGTGCTGACGTGGCTCTATCGCTGGTTCGTGTCCACTAGAAGGAAGCCCGAGAAGAGAAGCTGGCAGTGATCAAGGTTGCCAATACCAAAAGGCATGACTTCTGATCCTTCATGGAAACCTTCATTGCTGCTGCCACTCGGATTGTTGACAGAATTGACCTGGACGAGTTCGTCGAGCCTGCAAGCCCTCCTCCTGCGGAGTTAACAAACTTTATGCCTCGCCTTAAATTTGCCTCGGAATGCCGAGTGATTTTGTAATCATTAAACTCCTTTGGGCCTCATGCCCGAGTACTTTAATCCGTGTTCTGGAACCTTAGGATTTTATATGAACTTTGGTTCATTTTGAATCTTTTGACTCTTTGCACAGGACTTGTTTTTTGCAGTTTGAGTTGCTATTGACTTTGTGATGCAGCTCAGTCGAGTGAATCATGGGCAGATTGTGGTCGACCTGCACCCGGCCACCCTTACGGATAAGGATGGAGCGGACGTTGTATTTGTGGCGAAGCTCCGAGGGCAGATCGTGGTTGACCTGCACCTCGCCGTCCTTACTGGTAAGGATGGAGCAGACATTGTATTTGTGGCGAAGCTCCGAGGGCAGATCGTGGTCAACCTGCACCTCGCCATCCTTACGGGTAAGGATGGAGCGAGCCTTAAGACTTAGGCGAGTACTAGACTACAGCTAAGCCCCCGAGTGGGAGGGTTGTTCACCACTCGGTAGGATTGTTTTAAACTTAGGCGAGTATTGAACTGCAGCTAAGCCTCCGAGTGGGAGGGTTCCTCACCGCTCGCTAGGATTTTTTTAAACTTAGGCGAGTATTGAACTGCAGCTAAGCCTCCGAGTGGGAGGGTTCCTCACCGCTCGCTAGGATTTTTTTAAACTTAGGCGAGTATTGAACTGCAGCTAAGCCCCCGAGTGGGAGGGTTGCTCACCACTCGGTGGGATTTTTTAAACTTAGGCGAGTATTGAACTGCAGCTAA
>NC_041384.1:273662571-273675087 GCF_002162155.2 Triticum dicoccoides
GTTGCTCACCACTCGATAGGATTTTTTAAACTTAGGCGAGCATTGAACTGTAGCTAAGCCCCCAAGTGAGAGGCTTGTTCACCACTCGGTAGGGTTTTTTAAACTTAGGCGAGTACTGGACTGCAGCTAAGCCTCCGAGTGAGAGGGTTGCTCACCACTCGGTAGGATTTTCTAAACTTAGGAGAGTATTGAACTGCAGCTAAGCCCCCGAGTGGGAGGGTTGCTCACCATTCGATAGGATTTTTTTTAAACTTAGGAGAGTATTGAACTACAGCTAAGCCCTCGAGTGGGAGGGTTGCTCACCACTCGGTAGGATTTTTTAAACTTAGGCGAAATGGATTCGCAACTAAGCCCCCAAGTGAGAGACTTGCTCATCACTCGGTAGAATTTGATTTTTTGAAACTTAGGCGAAGCAGATTCGCAGCTAAGGCACCCACTGGGGGATTTAGAACACTTAAAAAAGGAACAACAATCATCTGTGAAACTGTGTCTTTGATAATCAAAGTAGAATGTATTTCTTATTACATCACAACAATCCGAATGCTTAAGTATAAAAGGGGCGAAGCAGCTCCGCATTCCAAGCGCGTGGCTCGTCTTTATTGTGCTCCACATTGTCGAGGCGATAAGCCCCGTTGTGAAGTACTTTGGTGATGATGAAGGGACCTTCCCAAGCAGGAGCAAGCTTGTGCGGTTTCTGCTGATCCACTCGAAGAACCAGGTCCCCCTCTTAAAATGCTCGACCTCTCATGTTTCTGGCGTGGAATCGACACAGGTCTTGCTGATAGATAGTCGACCGGATCAACGCCATCTCTCTTTCTTCTTCCAAAAGGTCAACAGCATCCGGACGGGCTTGTTCTGCTTCGGCTTCTAAGAAGAGTTCCACTTGCGGGGCGTTATGAAGTAAGTCACTCAGAAGCACAGCTTCAGCCCCATAGACTAAGAAGAATGGAGTTTGGCCAGTCGACCGATTAGGACTTGTCCTCAATCCCCAAAGTACTGATGGAAGTTCATCGACCCAAGCGCCCGCAGCATGCTTGAGGTCACGCATCAACCGGGGTTTCAGTCCTTTGAGAATCAATCCGTTCGCTCTTTCAGCTTGTCCATTCGACTGGGGATGGGTGACTAAAGCATAGTCGACTCGAGTGCCTTGGGAAGTGCAAAAGGCTCTGAACTCATTAGAATCGAAGTTCGACCCATTATCCGTGATGATGCTGTGCGGGACACCATATCTGGATGTTAACTCTCTGATGAAGCGGACAACAGTACTTGCTTCGAGGTTTTTAATAGGCTTGGCTTCAATCCATTTGGTGAACTTGTCGACTGCTACGAGCACATGGGTGAAGCCACTTCTGCCAGTCCTCAGAGGTCCAACCATATCTAATCCCCAGACAGCAAAGGGCCAGACGAGTGGAATGGTCTTCAAGGCTGATGTAGGCTTGTGAGACATGTTGGAGTAGAACTGGCAACCTTCACATCTGTCGACTATGTCTTTTGCCATTTCATTCGCTCGTGGCCAATAAAATCCCGCTCCGTATGCTTTGGCCACAATGGTCCGAGAGGACTCATGGTGAACACGGGTCCCCGAGTGGATGTCGTTGAGGATCACTCGACCTTCTTCTGGTGTTATGTACTTCTGAGCAATTCCGGTAGCACTTCTCTATAAAGCTGTTCACCCACTATTGTGAAAGCTTTAGATCGACGGACAATCTGACGAGCTTATTCTTCATCCTCTAGAAGCTCTTTCCTAAGAATAGACGCGATGTACGGCACTGTCCAATCGGGTATGACGACCAAAACTTCCATGACCAAGTCGACCACGGCTGGGACTTCAACTTCAGTCAGATCAGTAGGACTCTTAGTGTAATACCCCGGATGTAATTTCCCTTATATGTATTCCAACTCTTGCCGTTTCCGGCACTAAGTTATTTTATTTCCTGATTGTCGGGTTTTTTTCTCTCCGTGTGTTTTGTCCTTGTCATGCATCTCATATCATGTCATCATGTGCATTGCATTTGCATACGTGTTCGTTTCATGCATCCGAGCTTTTTCCCCGTTGTCCGTTTTGCATTCTGACGCTCCTATGTCCTCTGGTGGTCCTTTCTACCTCTTTTCGTGTGTGGGTGTTAAACTTTTTCGGATTGGACCGATACTTGCCAAGCGGCCTTGGTTTACTACCGGTAGACCGACTGTCAAGTTTCGTGCCATTTGGACTTCGTTTGATACTCCAACGGTTAACCGAGGGACCGGAAAGGCCTCATGTGTGTTGCAGCCCAACACCTCTCCAAAGTGGGCCAAAACCCACCTAAACCTCTCCCATCATCTAGAGCGTTCGATCACGATCGTGTGGCCAAAAACCGCACCTCATTTGGAGCTTCCTAGCTCCTCTACCTCTATAAATAGGCCCCTCCCTGAAATTTCGGATCTCTTCCAACCCTAGACCTAGTCCTCTTCCACCTCTAGCCGCCGAACACGTCTGATCGGGCCGGACGTGTCCGCCCGACGCCGCCGACCAACGAGACGCCGCCACATCATCCCGGTGGATCCCGCGCCGCCGAAAGCCCGCCAGGCCCGCCCCCCTGTGGCCCATCGCCTGCGCGCCGCCCTCCCCGCGCCTGGTCGCAGCGCGCCGCCGCCCCGACCGGTTCTGGTCGCCGCGCCGCCCCTCGCCGACACGCCGCCGGCAAGCCGCGCCACCACCGGCCTCCTTCGACTCCGGCGCCGCCTCGCCGCCCTCCTCGTCGTCCGCGCCAAGACCGGCAAGTCCCTCCGGCCTCCTCCGACTCCGGCCGCTGCGCCGCTCTTCCTCTCAGGCGACAGCCCCGGCCGGCGAAACTCATTGTGCGTGCCACCACAATCCGGATCTGGATCTGGGAGATCGGTTGACTTCTCCCCGATACCCTAACTTTTTAGCATTTTTCCGCATGCCATAACTCTGCATCCGTAGCTCCGATTCGTGCGTGTAGCATATCAAAATGGTCTTCTCGACGAGTACATCATTTCATCTCATTGCATCATTTTAATTTGAGCTCATATTTGATGCCAGAAATGCCGTTGGAAGAGGGCTATGTGAGGAAAGTTGCAGTCTGTTTCAGCAAATGGCTTTTTGTCATTTTTGCCATGATTGATGTGTGCATGCTATGATCCTGAGCTCTACATGTGTTTTGTTAAATGCCATGCCATCTTTACAGGGGTGTATGCCATGTATTTTTGTGATCTTTGTGGTGACTAGCACAAGCATGCAAAGTAGCTTAATCAATGATGCTGATTTCAGGGACTTAGAATTTCACTAAGTCCTTGTCCTGATTTTGTTGTTATGCCATATGTTCATGTTGTTTTCTAGTGATCCGTGCCTCTTTTGAGGATGATCAGTAAGGTTGTTTTGTTAATATTGTGGTGATCCATTCATATCTTTGTTTGAATTTATGGAGCACCCTAGCTTGAGTCAATCGAGATCTACTTTTGCTATAAAATGTTCCTGGCAGATTGTTAACATGTTTAGCGATTTTGCCGAGGTTGTTGCTATTGATCCGTGTATGCTATGTTATTGTTCTTGCCATGTCTAGCTCCTATGCCATGTCTTCTTGATGGATGTATGCTTAGTTTGTCATGCAATGCCTCGTAGTGAGTGCATCGAGCTCGTAAACATACCTACTTGTTAATCTGTATGCCATGTCTTTGTCTGAATCTGTTTATGTTTTTCCTATGTTCACATGTTTGCAATTGTAATCTCTGATCCCTTTTGGCTCATGGTCACTAAGGGACTTTTGTTATATACTTTGAGTAGCTTCATGCCATGCCTTGTTTTGCCATGATGTGTTCTTGTAGCATGTAGTTTTCTTGCTCTAAAGTTTGCTTCTTGATGATAAATTCCAGACTTGTGTTAATTTCACAAAGTCTGAAACCTGTTATCATTTGCACTTTTGCCATGCTTGTTTGAACCTGCTATTGGATGAATTAGTCGTAGCTTAGTGTTCATATTTTGTCAAGCATCATGAGTGGATCCCTGCCATTTATTTTGTTTCTATGTTTGAGTGTTGTAGCATATTTGTCTTGTTGCACTTAGTTCGTCACTTGCTGATTATCGCAGACCGGTGCCATATTTATTTTGCTTGCCGTTTCCAAACCGTGCATCCGATTCTGGTGATCTTTATGTCGATTTCAACCGAAATCAACTCACCTTTCCAGTGGCACTCTTGGATTTCTAAGTTGAGGCCAGGTTCATTCATTCCTTTCCAAATCATGCCTATGCATCACATACCGCATCTCGCATATCATACCATGTTTGCATCATGTTGCTTGAGCATTGCATGTGGTTGATTGTGTTCCCTTTTGCTTGTTGTTCTTGTTTGGGTAGAGCCGGGAGACGAGTTCGTGAACAAGGAGCCCGTTGAGTTCGCTTACGAGGATCAAGTCAACTCTGAGAACTTTGCAGGCAAGATGACCATACCCTCGAAATCACTTCTATCTCTGCTTGCTAGATGCTCGCTCTTTTGCTATGCCTATGCTACGATACCTAGCACTTGCTTATCATGCCTCCCAAATTTCCATGTCAAGCCTCTAACCCACCATGTCCCAGCAAACCATTGTTTGGCTATGTTACCGCTTTGCTCAGCCCCTCTTATAGCGTTGCTAGTTGCAGGTGAAGATTGGAGATCGTTCCTTGTTGGAACATGTTTATTGTTGGGATATCACCATATTATCTTGTTTATCTTAATGCACATATATACTTGGTAAAGGATGGAAGGCTCGGTCTTATGCCTAGTGTGTTGTTCCACTCTTGCCGCCCTAGTTTCCGTCATATCGGTGTTATGTTCCTGGACTTTGCGTTCCTTACACGGTTGGGTTATAATGGGAACCCCTTGACAGTTCGCCTTGAATAAAACTCCTCCAGAAATGCCCAACATTGGTTTTACCATTCGCCACCTAGCCTCTTTTTCCCTTGGGTTTCCGGAGCCCAAGGGTCATCTTTATTTAAACCCCCCTGGGCCAGTGCTCCTCTGAGTGTTGGTCCGACCGAGTAGACTGCGGGGCCACCTCGGGGCAACTTGAGGGTTGGTTTTACTCGTAGGACGTCTCATCTGAGTGTGCCCTGAGAACGAGATATGTGCAGCTCCTATCGGGATTTGTCGGCACATTCGGGCGGTGTTGCTGGACTTGTTTTACCATTGTCGAGGATGTCTTGTAACCGGGATGTCGAGTCTGATCGGATTGTCTTGGGAGAAGGAATATCCTTTGTTGACCATGAGAGCTTGTGATGGGCTAAGTTGGGACTCCCCTACAGGGATTTGAACTTTCGAAAGCCGTGCCCGCGGTTATAGGCAGATGTGAATTTTTTAATGTCCGGTTGTAGATAACATGAAACTTAACCTAAATAAAATGCACCAACCGCGTGTGTAACCGTGATGGTCTCTTCTCGGTGGAGTCCGGGAAGTGAACATGGTGTTGGAGTAATGTTTGACGTAGGTTGTTCTGGGATCACTTCTTGATCATATTTGTTCGACCGTGCTTTTGCCTTCTCTTCTCGCTCTCTTTTGCGAATATGTTAGCCACCATATATGTTAATCCCTTGCTGCAGCTCCACATCATACCTTTACCTTACCTATAAGCTTAAATAGTCTTGATCGCGAGGGTGTGAGATTGCTGAGTCCCCGTGACTCACAGATTCCTTCCAAAACCAGATGCAGGGACCGATGGTGCCGCTCCAAATGATATGACCGAACTCAAGTGGAAGTTCGATGAAGACTCTCATCGTTACTATGTGTCTTTCCCAGATGATCAGTAGTGGTGCCCAGTTGGGGCGATCGGGGACTTTTTTGCGTTTGGGGGTTGATCTTTATTTTGGTACCGTAGTCAGACCCTAAGTGTATTGGATGAATGTAAGGACTTATTTATGTATTTGTGTGACGTGGCGAGTGTAAGCGAACTATGTAGCTTTCCCCTTTATTTATGTACATGGGTTGTTGTGAAGATTACCTCACTTGCGACATTGCTTTCAATGCGGTTATGCCTCTAAGTCATGCTTCGACATGTGGGAGATATAGCCGCATCGAGGGCGTTACAAGTTGGTAATCAGAGCCTTCCCCGACCTTAGGAGCCCCCTGCTTGATCGAATCATTGGCGTTGTTGACTCTAGAAAAATGTTTTGAGTTATTTAGGATTATATATATCAGAGAGTTAGGAATTCTTTTTACTCCTCATTCCCTTCGTCGCTCTGGTGAGGCATCCTCACGTAGAGTTTTGACTCTTCTCTTCTCAAATTTCATTAAAAAAAATTAGGATCACGCGGGAATCTTGGAATCATTCCGATGGTTTTGTGACGAGAACATTGTTCTTGGTGCCTCCTGACATTTAGGGGTTGTGGCAGTGTCCCGGGGAGTTGAGCTCCGAGGTGTTGTCGTCACAATTTTATAGTTGAGATTCTGGAATACCTGAGTTTCGCCGACATCGAAAATCTCTTTTATGCAGTTGTTGGTGAGATAACCTCGATGCCACCCAGTACTGGGGCGGGAGTTCGAGAGTATTGCCATAACTCATATAACGGATGCTTTTCGAAGGTTGAGGTAAATGATTTCCAAAGGTTTCTTGGTTATGTGTTGAAGGATGGAAACAGCTGGATGTAGGATTTGCTAGCTTTGGGTGAGATATTATGCTTCCCCTGTATCCCCAACACCTGATTGCATGACCGGAGAGGTTCGGGAGTTTCATAGGTGGGAATTCTTGTAGCTCTAGTTCTTCTTCCGTGGATATTTGGTTTGGGATTGGGTAATCCTCACCAAGTATTTGTTCTTGTCCGTACCTTGTTGTTTTACTCTTCTACCTCAATTCTAAGTGGCTTCTCCATTTATGGAAATGTGACCATTTCAAATTGGAATGCATTCGTTCATTTTGTTCGGATGTGAAGACTATAAGTTGCAATTCCAATATGTTTGATTCAGCTTGAATATTTGCCTGCCAATATGCTAACGCATGCCACCCTCTTCAGGATGGCTCCTGCTAAGGGTCAGAATCATAATCAGGATCCGCCACCACCACCTCCACCTCTAGAGGCATGGCAAGCTGTGATGGCCGCTACCAATGCAAACACGCAACTGATCATGCAAATTCTGCAAGAGCGCAACCAAGGGAATCATGGCCATGGCAACAATCAGAATCAGTTTGCTACACTCAACCAGTTCCTTGCTAACCAGCCAAAGACCTTCAGCAACTGTGTCGAGGCCTCAGACGCTGATGATTGGCTCGTGGATATATGCAAGCATTTCGAGTGCAGCAACGTCAGGCCTGAGGACTTTGTCAAGTTTGCCTCATTCCAACTCAAAGACCAAGCTGCAGAATGGTTTCAGCAATACAAAGATTCCAGAGGAGGCCGTGTGATTACCTGGGATGAATTCCGTCAAGACTTCAAAGCTCATCATATTCCTCAGAGTGTGGTTGAGAGCAAGCGTGAGGAATTCCGCAACCTGAAGCAAGGCACTATGTCTGTTTACCAGTACAACATCATGTTTCAGAAGCTCGCCCGTTTCACTAAGCAAGATGTCCCTGATGAGAAGAGCATGATATACCAGTTCAGGGGTGGTCTCAGAGAAGAACTCTAGCTAGCTCTCGTCCTTTTTGAGCCGAAGAAGTACGATGAGTTCTACAACATGGCAATGAAGCAAGAGGCTGCCCAACTGAAGTGCGATGCTTCCAAGAAGCGAGTCAGAGATGTGACTTCTTCTTCCTCAACTCAAGTGGCTAAGCAGCAAAAGTATTGACTGCCTCTTCCTCCGTTCCGTTAGCCTTATCAGCAGAAGAGCAAAGGTGGCAGTGGATCTTCCCACCCACCCAACCCAGGTTTTCAGAACAAGACTTCGTCTCAAGCTCCAAGATCAAGTGCTCCATATCACCGTCCGCTTTCAGAGGTCATGTGCAACAAGTGTCAACAGAAGGGTCACTATGCCAACAAATGCTTTAATCAGAGGCGTCTTCCTCCTCCTCCTCCTCCTCCTCCTCCTGTGAGATCTGCCAGTACCGCAGTGGTCAAGCATAACCCCAAGCACGCCAAGGTCAACTTGCTGAATGCAGCTCAGGCAGAGGACTCGTCAGATGTGATTATGGGTAACCTTCCTGTTAACGATGTTCCTGCAAAAGTACTTTTTGATACTGGTGCATCGCATTCTTTCTTGTCATTACCATTTGCATCGAAGCACAATATTGATACTGAGGTTATGCCCAAAGTCATGCAAGTTGTTTCTCCCGGCAAGCTTTTGACTTCTAGTTTGGTTGCTCCCGATGTCTCTATCACGTTGGGCGACTACAAGTTTCTGTCCTCTCCAGTGGTCCTTGGTAACTCGGATATTGATCTTATTCTTGGAATGGACTGGCTATCTAAGCACAAGGCTCAGCTTGATTGTGCTACTAGGCAGATTCAATTGACTCATTCGTCTGAGGATGTAATTGTCTTTGCCGCAAGGGAAAATACCATTCGTCTGTTTTCTCTCAATGAGAAGGATGAGCTGGATGCCATCTCGCAAATTCCGGTCGTTTGCGAATATCAAGACGTCTTTCCAGAAGAGCTTCCTGGAATGCCTCCACATCGGCCAGTTGAATTTGTCATCGATCTTGAGCCTGGCACGGAACCTGTTTGCAAACATCCTTACAAGCTTGGACCTAAAGAGTTGAAGGAGCTGAAGAAGCAACTCGATGAACAAGAGCGTATGGGTCTCATCCGACCTAGTTCTTCTCCATGGGGTTGTGGAGTTCTTTTTGTGAAGAAGAAGGATGGAAGGGACCAACTCTGTGTTGACTACCGCCCATTGAACAAGAAGACTATAAAGAACAAGTACCCACTTCCCAACATCAATGAGTTGTTTGAACAACTCAAAGGTGCTCAAGTATTCTCCAAGCTTGATCTCCGTATGGGCTATCACCAGATTCACATTCGTGAAGAAGATATCCCCAAGACAGCATTCAGAACAAGCTATGGTTCATATGAATACACTGTCATGTCTTTTGGCCTCGTCAACGCCCCTCCAACTTTCTCTCGCATGATGAACTTCATCTTCAACGCCTACACAAATGACTTCGTCTTGGTCTACCTCGATGACATTTTGGTCTTTTCCAAGAACAAGGAGGATCATGCCAAGCACTTGCGTTTGGTGCTCGATAAACTCAGAGAACATCAGTTCTATGCCAAGTTTTCAAAGTGCAAGCTTTGGCTCGATGAGGTTCTCTATCTTGGGCATATCATTTCTGCCAAGGGCATAGCGGTGAATCCTGAGAAGGTGTCTGCAATTGTGAATTGGGAACCACCTCAGAATGTGAAGCAACTCCGCAGATTCCTTGGTCTCGCAAGCTATTGTCGAAGGTTCGTTGAGAACTTCTCAAAGATCGCGAAGCCTCTTTCCAACCTTCTCCAGAAGCACGTGAAGTACGTTTGGTCTCCTGAATGTGACATCGTTTCCACACCCTGAAAGAGAAATTAGTCACTGCTCTAGTTCTGACTCCTCCTGATGAATCCAAACCGTTCGAGGTCTTTTGTGATGCCTCTCTTCAAGGTCTTGGTGCAGTGTTGATGCAAGAGAAGAAAGTTGTGGCCTATACCTCTCGCCAGTTGAAGCCCAATGAAAAGAACTACTCCACTCATGACCTCGAGTTGGTGGCAGTTGTGCATGCTCTGTTAACTTGGAGACATCTCTTATTGGGACGAAAAGTGGACATCTTCACTGATCATAAGAGTCTCAAGTACATCTTCACTCAGCCTAATCTCAACCTCAGGCAGACTCGTTGGGTCGAAATGATTCAAGAGTATAATCCGAGTATCGAATATACTCCAGCAAAGACCAATGTAATTGCTGAAGCATTGAGCAGGAAGGCTTACTGCAACAGTCTGATTCTCAAGCCTTACCAACCCGAGCTTTGTGAAGCTTTCCGCAAACTCAATTTGCAAGTTGTTCCTCAAGGTTTCCTTGCCAACCTCCAAGTCTATCCTACTTTGGAAGATCAGATTCGCGAAGCTCAACTTCTTGATGCTATGGTGAAGAAGGTGAAGATTGGGATTGCCAAGAGTCAACCCAAGTACAAGTGATATCGCCTTGATGACAAGGATACTCTATTCTTCGAGGATCGCATTGTTGTGCCTAAAGGTGACCTTCGTAAAGTCATTATGAACGAGGCTCACAATTCACTCCTCTCTATTCACCCTGGAAGTACAAAGATGTACCATGACCTCAAGAAGTCGTATTGGTGGACTCGAATGAAGCGCGAGATTGCTCAGTTCGTGAATGAATGTGATGTCTGCAGAAGAGTGAAGGCAGAACACCAACGACCAGCTGGTCTCCTCCAACCTCTTGCCATTCCAGAATGGAAGTTTGACCATATTGAGATGGACTTCGTGACTGGATTTCCAAAGTCCAAGCGTGGCAATGATGCCATCTTCGTTGTCATCGACAAACTCACTAAAGTGGCTCACTTTCTGCCTATCAAAGAATCCATCACAGCAGCTCAATTGGCAGAGCTATATACCTCCCGGATTTTCTCTCTGCATGGCATTCCGCAGTTGGTTTCTTCAGATCGTGGCAGCATCTTTACCTACAAGTTTTGGGATTCTTTTCAGAAGGCCATGGGCCCCAACATCCGTTTCAGCACAACTTTTCATCCTCAAACTAGTGGCCAAGTCGAGCGAGTAAATCAGATTCTTGAAGATATGCTCAGGGCTTGCGTCATGTCCTTCAGTATGAAGTGGGAAGATTGTCTTCCATATGCCGAGTTCTCCTACAACAACAGCTTTCTAGCGAGTTCGGGCAAGGCCCCATTTGAAATTCTCTATGGCAGGAAGTGTCGTACTCCTCTTAACTGGTCAGAGACTGGTGAACGTTAACAACTTGGCAATGATTTGATCACAGAGGCAGAAGAGATGTGCAAAGTCATTCACGATAATCTCAAAGCCGCACAATCGCGCCAGAAGAGTTACTATTATAGCAAACATCGTGATTTGGCTTTCGAGATCGGAGACCATGTCTACCACCGCGTCTCTCCAATGAAAGGTACTCGTCGCTTCGGTATCAAAGGGAAGCTTGCCCCTAGATACGTGGGTCCTTTCAAGATCGTCAGCAATAGAGGCGATCTTGTTGGGGAATGTAGCAGAATTTTAAAATTTTCTACGCATCACCAAGATCAATCTATGGAGTCATCTAGCAATGAGGGAGAGAGGAGTGCATCTACATACCCTTGTAGATCGCGCGCTTTTGCTATGCCTATGCTACGATACCTAGCACTTGCTTATCATGCCTCCCAAATTGCCATGTCAAGCCTCTAACCCACCATGTCCTAGCAAACCGTTGTTTGGCTATGTTACCGCTTTGCTCAGCCCCTCTTATAGCGTTGCTAGTTGCAGGTGAAGATTGGAGATCGTTCCTTGTTGGAACATGTTTATTGTTGGGATATCACCATATTATCTTGTTTATCTTAATGCACCTATATACTTGGTAAAGGGTGGAAGTCTCGGCCTTATGCCTAGTGTTTTGTTCCACTCTTGCCGCCCTAGTTTCCGTCATATCGGCGTTAAGTTCCCGGATTTTGCGTTCCTTACACGGTTGGGTTATAATGGGAACCCCTTGACAGTTCGCCTTGAATAAAACTCCTCCAGCAATGCCCAACATTGGTTTTACCATTCGCCACCTAGCCTCTTTTTCCCTTGGGTTTCCGGAGCCCAAGGGTCATCTTTATTTAAACCCCCCCTGGGCTAGTGCTCCTCTGAGTGTTGGTCCGACCGAGTAGACTGCGGGGCCACCTCGGGGCAACTTGAGGGTTAGTTTTACTCGTAGGATGTCTCATCTGAGTGTGCCCTGAGAACGAGATATGTGCAGCTCCTATCGGGATTTGTCGGCACATTCGGGCGGTGTTGCTGGACTTGTTTTACCATTGTCGAGGATGTCTTGTAACCGGGATGCCGAGTCTGATCGGATTGTCTTGGGAGAAGGAATATCCTTCGTTGACCGTGAGAGCTTGTGATGGGCTAAGTTGGGACTCCCCTGCAGGGATTTGAACTTTTGAAAGCCGTGCCTGCGGTTATGGGCAGATGGGAATTTATTAATGTCCGGTTGTAGATAACATGAAACTTAACATAAATAAAATGCACCAACCGCGTGTGTAACCGTGATGGTCTCTTCTCGGCGGAGTCCGGGAAGTGAACACGGTCTTGGAGTAATGTTTGATGTAGGTTGTTCTAGGATCACTTGTTGATCATAGTTGTTCGACCGTGCTTTTGCATTCTCTTCTCGCTCTCTTTTGCGAATATGTTAGCCACCACATATGCTAGTCGCTTGCTGCAGCTCCACATCATACCTTTACCTTACCTATAAGCTTAAATAGTCTTGATCGCGAGGGTGTGAGATTGCTGAGTCCCCGTGACTCACAGATTCCTTCCAAAACCAGATGCAGGGACCGATGGTGCCGCTCCAGATGATATGACCGAGCTCAAGTGGGAGTTCGATGAAGACTCTCGTCGTTACTGTGTGTCTTTCCCAGATGATCAGTAGT
>NC_041384.1:273675492-273700403 GCF_002162155.2 Triticum dicoccoides
CGTAGTCAGACCCTGAGTGTATTGGATGAATGTAATGACTTATTTATGTATTTGTGTGACGTGGCGAGTGTAAGCCAACTATGTACCTTTGCCCTTTATTTATGTACATGGGTTGTTGTGAAGATTACCTCACTTGCGATATTGCTTTCAATGCGGTTATGCCTCTAAGTCGTGCTTCGACACGTGGGAGATATAGCCGCATCGAGGGCGTTACACTTAGGTTGTGGGGGATCCTCCGTGAAGGGATCCTCTTGGACAGACGGCGTGTGGAGATGCTCCAAGAATACATTACCGGGAATAGGCTCGCGCTTGGAACCTATCTTTGCCAAATCATCAGCTGCTTGGTTTTTCAGTCGGGGTATATGATGGAGCTCTAACCCCGCAAACTTCTTCTCTAACTTTCTCACTGCATTACAATAACCAGTCATAGCCGGGCTTCTGATGTCCCACTCCTTCATTACTTGATTAACCACCAAATTTGAGTCGCCGTAGACCATGAGGCGACGGACGCCGAGTGAAATGGCCATACGCACCTCGTACAGAAGTGCTTCATATTCAGCTTCGTTGTTGGAGGAATCAAAATGGATCTGAAGAACATAGCTGAGTCTGTCTCCTCGAGGGGATACTAATACCACTCCAGCACCAGAACCGTTCAACATCTTGGATCCATCAAAGAACATGGTCCAATGCTCCTTGTGAATCTGAGTCGGTTGTTGCTGCTTGACCCACTCGGCGAGGAAATCTGCTATTGCCTGTGACTTGATAGCTTTATTTGCCTTGAACTTGATATCCAAGGGAAGGAGTTCAATCACCCACTTTGCCACTCGACCAGTTGCATCTTTGTTGTTCAGAATTTCTGACAAAGGTGCGTCGCTGACGACTATAACGGAGTGATCAGAGAAATAATGTGCAACCTTCTTCATGGTCATGTAAATCCCATAGACAAGCTTCTGATAGTGAGGATATCTTTGCTTGGATGGAGTCAAGACTTCAGAAGTATAATACACTGGGCGCTGAACTTTATAGGTTTTTCCTTCTTCTTCCCGCTCAACCGTAAGTACTGTACTGACGACTTGTCCAGTGGCTACAATATAAAGCAGTAAAGGCTCTTTGCTGATTGGAGCTGCGAGCACTGGCTGGGTGGAAATCAGGGTTTTGAGTTCTGCAAACGCTGCATCAGCTTCAGGAGTCCACTCGAACTTATCAGATTTCTTCATCAGTTGGTAAAGAGGCAATGCCTTTTCACCGAGGCGAGAGATGAATCGACTCAAGGCGGCCAAACGACCAATAAGCTTCTGAATGTCATGCACACGCATAGGGCGTTTTATCCGAAGTATGGCTCCAACTTTCTCTGGGTTGGCATCGATCCCTCGTTCGGAAACGAGGAAACTGAGTAACTTTCCTCCTTGAACTCCGAATGTGCATTTCAACGGATCAAGCTTGATATCATACCTTCTTAGCTTGGCAAAGGTTTCAGTAAGGTCAGTCAGCAGGTCGGAACCTTTGCGTGACTTGACCACAATGTCGTCCATATATGCTTCCACATTCCGACTAATTTGAGTGAGCAGGCACTTCTGAATCATCCTCATAAATGTGGCACCAGCGTTCTTGAGACCGAATGGCATGGTGACATAACAAAAGCACCCGAATGGAGTGATGAAAGCTGTTTTTATCTCATCGGGTCCATACAGTCGGATATGATGATACCTGGAATAGGCATCTAGAAAAGACAAACGCTCACACCCCGCAGTCGAGTTGACGATTTGGTCGATACGGGGGAGAGGAAAAAGATCTTTTGGGCAGGCCCGATTGATATGCTTGAAGTCAATGCACATACGAAGTGAATCGTCCTTCTTGGGGACCATGAAAACATTGGCAAGCCACTCGGAGTGGTAAATCTCTCGGATGAACTCAGCTGCTAGGAACCGAGCCACTTCCTCGCCAATTGCTTTTTCTCTTCTGTACAGCAGACCGTCTAAGATGTTCCTTGACTGGCTCCACTTTTGGGTCGACTCGCAAATGATGCTCATCCAGTCCCCTGGGTACACCCGGCATGTCAGAAGGTTTCCATGCAAAGATGTCCCAGTTCTCACGGAGGAACTGGATGAGCGCTTCTTCCTATTTGCTGTCGAGTGATGTTGAGATATGAGTAGGAGCAGCATTAGGATCGGTCGGGTGAATATGAATGGTTTCGTTTCTCCGGACGACTGAACTGCAGAATATGTGGCAGGCTTCTTTGCTCGCAGCAAATCACTCGGGCATGCATTTATTCTGATACTCTTGCATTTCGACTGCTGCCATTTGTGCATCGGCAATTTTAGAACCCTTCTGGAAGCATTCCTCTGCCTTCTGCCGATTGCCAGTGACCGTGATCACTCCTCTGGGACCAGGCATTTTCCGCTTGAGATACACGTAACATGGTCGAACCATAAAACACGCGTATGCAGGCCTCCCCAGAATAGCATGATAAGCACTCTGGAAATCCACTACTTCAAATGTCAACTTTTCCTTACGGTAATTCTTTGAATCACCGAAAACCACGTCCAAGGTTATCTGGCCGAGTGATTCAGCCTTCTTGCCAGGGATGACGCCGTGAAAGCTCATGTTGCTCTCACTAAGTTTGGACATCAGAATGCCCATCCCTTTCAAGGTTTCAGCGTAAAGAATATTCAGACCACTACCACCATCCATCAACACTTTTGTCAATCGAGTACCTCCAACAACTGGGACGACCACCAATGCTTGCCTCCCTGGTGTGTCTATGCGAGCAGGGTGGTCAGACTGGTTGAATGTGATAACTGTTTGCAACCACTTCAGATATGTTGTCATTGTCGGAGCAACCATATTCACCTCTCTGTTGATTACTTTCAGTCGACTTTTGCTCTCAACGTCAACAAAAATCATTAGGGTGGAATTGACTTTGGGAAATCCATCACATCGTTACCAGCTGCATCTTTTACTTTCTTAGGGGTCCAGGGCCCCTTAGGTTTCCCTTTAAACTTTCCTTGAATCACTGCTACAGTTTCACCAGGTCCTGTAGGTTCAGCTTTACGCTTTTGTTTCCGATTGGAATTTCCTCCACCGGTGTCTTGACCGACTGGTTTGCTCTTCCCACCGCGGAGTCGATCCTCCTCTTCTCCGTTAGCATACCGAGTGGCTATTTCCATCATCCGAGTTAGAGACATATCTCCCGTCCGACCGAATTTCAGGACCAGCTCCTGATTTTTGACGCATTCCTTGAAAGCGCAAACTGCTTGATGGTAGGACACATTTTCCACTGTGTGATGTAGAGTGGTCCATCTCTGAATGTAATCCCTCAGAGTCTCACTCGATTTTTGCACGCAATGCTGCAATTCCATTAATCCCACTGGCCGCTTACAAGTACCCTCAAAAGTTTTAACAAACACTCGGGCAAGTTCTTCCCAACTAAATATACTTCCTGGTGCTAACTGAGTCAACCATGCTCTGGCTGATCCTTCCAACATCAAAGGAAGATGCTTCATGGACACTTCATCATTGCCGCCACCAATCTGTACAGCCACTCGGTAATCCTCAAGCCAAGTGTCAGGCTTGGACTCACAAGTGAACTTGCTGACCCCAGTCGCCAACCTGAAGTTGGGAGGAATCACTGCGGCTCTGATGGCTCTGCTGAAACACTCTATACCTGAAACATGAACTCTGTTGTCAGTCGGGTGATTTCTGTCAAGGCCCTCTCTGTGTGCTCGGTTCTTGTCAACTAGACCTTGAACGAGAATAGATCTCGCATCAAAGCCTGGCTCCCTTGGGTCGGCTGATACTCTTCGCTCGCCACTGCGAGGGCATCTATCATCATATCGCCGAGGCGCATATGATTCACTCCTCGGAGGAGGCGTGGGCACTCGACGACGTTCATCACGACCGAGTCGGTGATCATACTGTTCATGGTTTCTGTAATGCTCCTGCTAATGCCCACGTCCCTCATGCTGCGGGGGTGATCTTGGGCTGTGGGCCGACTGGGCTGTATCTGCCATCACAGATCTGCTATGAATCCTATTCCGCGACTGAGACACTATTGTGTTCTGCTCTCCTGATGCCCGGAGTAAGGCCAGGATCTGCATCAAACCTCTGCCAGCCTCCGACTGGGAAGGCTGAATTGACTGCTATACGGGCTGCAACTGTGAGATTTTGAATTAGAGTACGGTATACCTGAGGTTGAGGCAGAAAAAGTTGTTGTCGACCGGACTCAGGGATCCGTTGCCGTGCACGCTCGTCGAGTGCATGCTGAAGGTTCTCTAGTCGAGTGCGCTTAGCCAAGTTGGCCAGGTGCGCCTCCTCCAAGGCCCGGGCCTCGGAAGTTTCCCCAACGATGGGCGTGTAAAGTGCATCCATGTTGCGGCGACGAAGCTCTTCTCTCTGCTGCGAAGAAAGAGGCACGGGACGGTATTCCTCATGAGCGCGCGACAGATCACCGCCACCATCTCCGCCGTCGTCGCGGCGGAAGCCAGGAGGACTATGTGGTCCTTCGACCATCAAGACTTCAGCCGTAGGATTGCTGTTGTCGCATTCGGATGCGGTCTTGACAGAGCCAGTCGATAGGTCGAACAGGCCATAGAGAGTTTCATCGGGCTCGACTGCCGCGACTTGTGGGGTGGCCGAGCGGCAGGCCACCGCGTGTTTCACCCATCGCTGAAGCCGTGACCGACCAGATCGCTTACACTGGCGAACAGCGGGGAGCGAAGATACCACGAGAGCCGACCGATACTGGGTCGACGGCTGCCGGAGAAGGACGCCGCGAGCGCATGCGCGGAAGTGCGTCGCCCTGCGGACGGGGAGTGCCTCGATGTCAAGGGGAGCTTCCTGAAGCCAGGCGGAGTCGTCGGCAACAAAGACGAGCGCGCCGAGATGGATCTCTCAGCCCTCAGCCAACCCACCGCCGGAAACCATGATGATGTGGATCGGAAAAATCACAACTTCACCAAAAAATCGCTAAGACACCTGCCCCACGGTGGGCGCCAACTGTCGTGATTCTAAGACTGACAGTAGAATGGGGGTAGGTATGAGGAGGCAAGATCCCAGCTATGGTGAAGTTGTACACACAAGATTTACGAGTTCAGGCCCTTCACGGTGGAAGTAAAAGCCCTACGTCTCGGTGCCCGGAGGCGGTCGACTGGATTATATGAGTGTGGTATTAAGGGGGTGCGAACCCTTGTCCATGAGGAGGGGGTGGCTTATATAGAGTTCGCCAGATCCCCCCCCCCCCACCCTCAGTTACAAAGGGTTTAAGGTACATAAAGATGGGGCGTTATTGGTAACGCTACTAATGAAGTGACATAAATGACCACTTAAGTCTATAGAGTAAACGCCCGACCGTTGTTTTTCAGAGTGGCTTTCGATCTTCTGTCTGTCGAGTGATCATTGTCATGGTTGAGTGACATTGAGTCTTCCAAGTGGAACATTTCTGGTCGAGTGGATGATGGTATCCCTTGAATACTTCTGGATTTAGGGTGATGTCCTAGTGGAGGGTGTCTAGATCGGGCATATGACCCTACCCTAGGTACATAGCTTCATCATCCAACACATGGCAGCAAATCCCACCTAGAACATTCTCCTCTCGGCTCCAACCAGGTTAGACGCCAAAAGACGAAGGTCTGAGAAGGAAGCAGGCCTCCAGGAGACATGTAGCCATGACCTAATGTAGCACCAAAAAAGTTTGGTCAGCACACAGCTGAAGAAAATATGGTCTGTGTCCCCCCTTTGACCACATAAGGCGCATCTATCGGAGCCCATGTTGTTACGTTTACGGATCTGGTCAACCGTCGGGAGCCGCCCTCTAAAGGCTTGCCACATAAAGACCTTAATCTTAGGAGGAATGCGAGCCCGCCAGATCACCTTGAACTTGCAAGTATTCGAACCAGAAATCATTATTAGAAAGTATAGGATAAACTAGGATTTGATCATGCTTTGTCTTGTACTCCAAGTTGATCATTGTACTCATATATATATATATATATATATATATATATATATATATAGTGTTGCTATTCATCACCCAGGGTGCAGAATAGGTTATTCTTCACCCGAGGTAATCTTACGATCGCTTCATAAACAAATTACGTTTGGATTACAAATAGTTACATTCATATTCATTCACTACATAAAATTTGGTATAAGAAAACAAAAAATAGGTTATAAGACCAAAAATATCGCATTTTTATGTATGTTTTTATGTTCGTAACTTTACATAACATAAAATATTTTTTACGGCAAATATATATTTTTTATGTTTACTTTTTACGTATGAAATAGGACAAAATATGCGAAACCTAAAAATACGGTGCATTGGCGTCAAAATAGAGAGGGGTGAAGAATAACTATTCCTCAATGCACCCCTCTATTTTACCATCAATGCACCGTAAATTTACGTTCCGTAAGTTTTGTCTTATTTTCGACGCAAAAAGGGAACGTAAGAAAATATATAATCGCCGTAAAAAATATTTTATGTTATGTAAAATTACAAACATAAAAACATGGTCTAAAATACATATAAACTGCAAATTTTCTTGTCTTATGACCTATATTTTTATTTTCTTATGTCAAATTTTACGTAGTGAATCAATAGGAATGTAACTATTTGAATTCGAAATGTAATTTAATTATGAAATGATCATAAGATTACCTCGGGTGAAGAATAACTTATTCTGCACCCTGGTTGATGAATAGTAACACTATGGGTCGCGCTATTCGTCACCCTGGGTAAGGAATAGTTATTCTTCACCCCCCTCTATTTTACCATCAATGCACTGTAATTTTACGTTCCGTAAGTTTTGTTTTATTCCCGACGCAAGAGGGGCTGAGCAACTATGATCAAGAAGTGATCCTAGAACAACCTACGTTCAAGCATAACACGAGACCGTGTTCTCTTCCCGGCCTCCCCCGAAAAGAGACCATCACGGCTACACACGCGGTTGATCCATTTTAATTAAGTTAAGTTTCAGGTTTTCTACAACCGGACATTAACAAATTCCCATCTGCCCACAACCGCAGGCATGGCTTTCGAAAGTTCAAATCCCTGCAGGGGTGTCCCAACTTAGCCCATCACAAGCTCTCACGGTCAACGAAGGATATTCCTTCTCCCAGGACGGCCCGATTAGACTTGGAATCCCGGTTACAAGACATCTCGACAATGGTAAAACTAAACCAGCAAAACCGCCCGATGTGCCGAAAAATCCCAATAGGAGTCGCACGTATCTCGTTCTCAGGGCACACCGGATGAGCAATCCGTACAACTAAAACCAACCCTCGAGTTTCCCTGAGGTGGCGCTGCAAGGGGCTCTAGTTTGGACCAACACTCAGAGGAGCACTGGCCCGGGAGGTTTAAAATAAAGATGACCCTTGAGTCCACGGAACCCAAGGGAAAAAGGCCAGGTGGCAAATGGTAAAACCAAGGTTGGGCCTTGCTGGAGGAGTTTTATTCAAGGCAAACTGTCAAGGGGTTCCCATTATAACCCAACCGTGTAAGGAACGCAAAATCAAGGAACATAACACCGGTATGACGGAAACTAGGGTGGCAAGAGTGGAATAAAACACCAGGCCTAAGGCCGAGCCTTCCACCCTTTACCAAGTATATAGATGCATTAAAGTAAACAAGTTATAGTAATGATATCCCAACAATAATCATGTTCCAACAAGGAAAAAACTCCAGTCTTCACCTGCAACTAGCAACGCTATAAGAGGGGCTGAGCAAAACGGTAACATAGCCAAACAACGGTTTGCTAGGAAAAGGTGGGTTAGAGGTTTGACATGGCAATATGAGAGGCATGATATAGCATGTGGTAGGTATCGCGGCATAGGCATAGCAAAAGAGCGAGCAACTAGCAAGCAACGAAAGAAGTGATTTCGAGGGTATGGTCATCTTGCCTGCAAAGTTCTCCGAGTTGACGTAAGCTTGATCCTCGTAAGCGTTCCCAACGGGTTCCTCGATCACGTACTCGTCTCCCGGCTCTACCCAAAGCAAGAACACAAGCAAGGGAAAACACAATCAACCACGGTGCAATGCATAAGCAACATGATGCAAAACATGGCATGATATGCGGGATGTGATATGCAATGCATATGCGTGCTCCGGAAGAAAAAGATTGAACCAGGACTCAACTTGGCAAACCATGAGCTCCTCTCGAAAGATGAGTTGATTTCGGTTGAAATCGATATAAAGATCACCGGAATCGGATGCACGGTTTGCAAATGGCAATCAAAACAATAATGGCACAAATCTGTGATTAAGAGCACGATGCCATCTAGAATGCAACAAGAAACTAAGCTACTGCACTCTAACATAGCAACAAAGCACATGGCAGTGATACACTTAAAATGCTTGACAAAATATGAACACTGAGCTATGGCTAAATCACACAATAGCAGGTTCAAACAAGCATGCCAAAAGTGCAAAAGATATCAGGTTCACAAACTTCGTGAAAATAACATGTCAGGATTTTACATCAGGAAGCAATGTTTAGAGCAAGTTATCAACATGCTATAGGAACATATCATGGCAAAGCAAGGCATGGCATGAAACTACTCAAAACATATAACAAAGGTCCCTAACTAACCATAAGCCAAAAAGGATCAGAAGATATTATGGCACCATGTAAACATAGCAAGTTTCGTTAACAGATTCAGACTTAGTAGAAAACTGGACATGGCAAAAACAGAGTTACGTAGGCATGTTTGTGAGCTCGATGCACTCACCACAAGGCATTGCATGACAAACTAAGCATACACCCAGCAAGAAGGCATGATCAAGTAGCTAAACATGGCAAGAATAATCTCATAGCATGCATGGATCAACTACAACAACCTCGGCAAAGTTGATTAACACGTAAGCAATCTGCCAGGAACATTTTATAGCAAAAGTAGAGCAAGATTGAGTCATGCTAGGGTACTCCATAATTGCAAACAAAGACATGGATGGATAGAACATAACAATATCTCAAAATCATCCTTACTGAACATGCTCAAAAGATGCATGGGTCACTCTGTAGCAACATGAATACATGGCATAAAAATAACATCAGAGAAATGACTTGGAAGAATTCTAAGTCCCTGAAATCAGCAACATCACGAGAGCTACTTTGCATGCTTGTTCTAGTCACCACATTTATCACAAAAATACATGGCATACACCCCTGTAAAGATAGCGTGGCATAGCCCAAAACACATGTAGGGCTCAAGTTCATAGGAGGCACACATTAAACATGGAAAAAATGTAAAATGTCCATAATCTGATAAGAAACAGAAACTAACATTACATAGCACTCTTGCAACAACATTTAGGGCATCAAGATGGACTCAAACAAGCATGGTGCAATGGAAAGAAATGAAGAGCACATCCAGATGAACAATTTGCTATATTACACGCCCAAAATGGAGCTACGGATGATGAGACATGATGCCATGAACATGCCTAAAAATATGGAAAACTGGGGACTTAGAGAAAAACAAAAGTCAACCCTAGGGTTTCCAGATCCAGATCTGGGGCGGCGCAGACTTCGAGGTTCGCCGGAAAATGCTGCGGCAGCCGGAGCTTCTCGCCGGAGAGGACGTAGCTCGTCGGAGTGGGAGGAAGGTGGCAGCGAGGGGGCGACGAAGAGGAGGTCGGGCGGCGACGGAGAAGGTCGTCGGCGGGCGCGGCGGAGGCGCGGCAGAGCTGCACCGGCAAGGCGGAGGCGGCGGTCGGCGTGAGGCAGCGGGGCGGCGCGGCGGCCGGCGGCGACAGGCGGCGGAGGGCGCGGGCGGCGGGGCGCGGGAGGGCCAGCCACGGGACAGGCGGGCCTGCGCGGTCGGTGGCGGGACGGCGACACATGGCGGACACCGGTTGGACGCGGGCGGTGGCGGACGTGTCCGGCCGGCGGCGGACGTGTCTGGCGACGCGGAGGAGCGGGCTAGGGTTTTGGACTACGGGAATTTTGGAGGGGGAGTGAGCGAGTCCTGGATTAGGGGGTATCCGGACATCCGGATTATATCCTTTGGCCGGACTGTTGGACCATGAAGATACAAGATTGAAGACTTCGTCCCGTGTCCGGATGGGACTCTACTTGGCGTGGAAGGCAAGATAGGCAATACGGATATGTATATCTCCTCCTTTGTAACCGACCTTGTGTAACCCTAGCCCCCTCCGGTGTCTATATAAACCGGAGGGTTTTAGTCCGTAGGACAACATACAATCATACCATAGGCTAGCTTCTAGGGTTTAGCCTCTCCGATCTCGTGGTAGATCAACTCTTGTAATACCCATATTATCAAGTATAATCAAGAAGGACATAGGGTTTTACCTCCATCAAGAGGGCTCGAACCTGGGTAAAACATCGTGTCCCCTGCCTCCTGTTACCATCCGCCTTAGACGCACAGTTCGGGACCCCCTACCCGAGATCCGCCGGTTTTGACACCAACATTGGTGCTTTCATTGAGAGTTCCTCTATGTCGTCGCCGTAAGGAAGGATGCCTCATCTCGTTGTTAAAAACAACATTACCGCCGGGGGAGCCCTGGTTGTCGGCCAAACTCTCCGGCTAGGTAGTTTCGTCATGACCGCCTGTTCGGCTGCTGCACCGACGATGACTTCTCGGGTCATCGAAAACAGCCTCCACGTCGGCTCGGAATTCGCCGAGCAGATGGATCCAATGGAGCTCTCTTCCCTAAACGAGCTCTTGGTTCGCATCGCCGCCTTGGGAGTCGCTACGGACTATGATCGGATGGGCTTAAACCCGATCAAAGGGAGATTAACTCTCCACCGGTCACCCATCATGTTGTGGTGGTGGAGGAACAATGCGGCGATTTTTCCTCTATCTTGCGGACTAACTATGTCCGGATTCCTGAGCTCTCCGAGCCAGATACCCATTTACGGGAGGACATCACCCAAACCATGAACCTAGAGTCAGGCAGCGGGCCAGACTCATCGGGCAACATCCCGGAATCCGAACTTTCAAGATCGGAAACTCCTCGGCCCCTGGGTCTCAGATCGGGTAGGGGTTCGGACTCAAAACCACCCACATACCCAGACATAAACGATCTTTCCCACATCAGGCAAGAGCCCCATGAAACAGTACATCATTATTGGGCCAGATTCCTCCTTGTGATAAACAAGGTTAAGGACTGCCGCGAGGAAGACGCAGTCTCACTTTTCTGCAATAACTGCACGGACAAGGGAATCCTTAACGCCATAAGTCGTCGTGACATATCACGCTTCGCCGACTTGGCGTCCATAGTACGAAAGTACTGTGCGATGGAAAGTGCCTAGAAAACCGAAACAAAATTTTGGGATAATCCGGCTCCGAATATACACCCAGTCCAAGGTAAAAGGGTGCACTATCATAAGACACCCGATTTAATTACAAAGAAGCAAAAACCCTCTACAGGGCGTGGAATTGTATTGGAGGGATGGTTCAACGGACCCTGCAAAATTCATAGTACAACGGATACCATACCAACACACAGCCTTAGAGCATGTTGGATACTCCGGTAGGTGGCCAAAAGCAACGAGGATCTTCTCATCCCAGATGCCACAGAGCACCATCCCAGTGATAACAATACGGTATTAACAGTCTTTGAGACCTTCGCATCAAATAATAGGCACAAGCGAACACTGCGCAACATTGCGGAAATCTGCCACATAGCAGCAATAAATCCGTGGAGTGACACGGCTATTACCTTCAATGCCAGTGACGAACCTAAATTCCGAACAGACCGAGCACCAGCTGCACTGGTCCTCAGCCCAATTGTGGACGGCTTTCGACTCACCAAAGTACTCATGGACGGCGGCAGTGGACTAAACCTCATCTACGAGGAAACTCTTCAAAAAATGGAAATAGACTAGAACCGCATTGAGCAAAGCAGCACAACCTTTAGAGGAATCATCCCCAGTCGGGAAGCACGATGTGCTGGGAAAATCACACTAGATGTGGTATTCGACACACTGGAGAACTATAGGTCCGAAGAAATAACATTCCAAGTGGCCCTGTTCAGTAGTGGATACCACGCCCTCTTGGGACGGGAGGCGTTCACAATCTTCCAAGCCATACCCCATTATGGGTACATGAAGCTCAAAATGCCTGGGCCCAACGGAATCATCACTCTCGTTAGTGATCCGGACACAACACTCCGTGCTGAAAACAAAACAGCCGCATTGGCCCTCGAGGCATTATCCGAAGCCCTTTCGGCCGAGGAATTAACTGCGCTACGCTCCACAGTGGACAGGGACGATGTGATACTTGACAAGAGAGCCAAGTCCACCTCTTTTAAACCAGCGGATGAAATAGTCAAATTCCAAGTCCACCCAACGGACCCTATAGAAACAGCCTCCATCGGGGCACAGTTAAACCCCGCCGTGGACCCCACACTACGAGAGTTCCTGCGCGAGATTGGGACATATTCGCCTGGAACCCCTCAGACATGCCAGGAATCCCACGCGGGCTGGTCGAGCACAGCCTCAATATCCTAAAGGGATTCAAGCCGGTCAACCAGGCTCTTCGGCGTTTCTCTGAACCTAAGAGACAGGCTATGGGAGAGGAACTAGCCAAGTTATTGGAGGCCGGATTCATTAGAGAAATAAAACACCCGGACTGGCTAGCAAACCTGGTGATGGTACCAAAGAAGGAAAAATACTGGTGCCTATGTGTCGATTTCAAGGACCTCAACAAGGCTTGCCCAAAGGATCCCTTCCCCCTCCCCCGCATTGATCAAATTATCGATGCTACCGCAGGACACGAGTCATTGTGTTTCCTCGTCACATACTCCGGCTACCACCAAATTAATATGGCGGAGTCCGACCAAGCCGCAACAGCATTTATCACACCATACGGCCCCTTATGTTTTAACACAATGCCTTTTGGGCTCAAAAACACCGGCGCAACATATCAGCGCATGATCCAGACATGTCTGGAGAAACAGATCGACAAAACAGTAGAGGCGTACGTAGATGATGTGGTCGTTAAAACCAAACACATCGACTCTCTAATAGACGACTTGAGGCTCACATTCGACAACCTGCGAAGAACTACTAGCAGCGGAATGAGTACTCAAAAGTAAACATAACAGAATACAAGCATAGTCATCATGATGAAATGAAGACAGGCACAGAGTACAGGAAGCATATGCACAGGATAACACAGGATGAAGACAAACAGACTGAAGAAATTGAACTGAGGAAATTGAGAAAGTATTCAGTCAAAGTCTTCAAACACAGATATGAACAAGCACGCAACACAGTTATGAGGAAATGAATGACTTGAGGGAATAGAACTAGTAAGCTTGGTGAAGACAATGATTTGGTAGACTAGTTCCAACTATTGTCTCAGTTGTATGTCTGGTTGGAGCGGCTGAGTATTTAAACTCGAGGACACACAGTCCCGGACACCCAGTCCTGAGCACGCAGCTCAGGACACCCAGTCCTCATCGTATTCTCCTTGAGCTAAGGTCACACAGATCTCGCCCAATCACTCGCGGTAAGTCTTCAGGCGACTTCCAAACCTTCACAAACTTGGTCACTCGGCGATCCACAATTCCTCTTGGATGCTCTAGACCATGACGCCTAACCGTATGGAAGAAGCACAGTCTTCAAAGGTAACAAGCGTCGGATCCACGCAGGATCAATCTCTTCAGTGATGCTCAATCACTTGGGGTTTGTAGGTGTTTGGGTTTTTTTTCCTCACTCGATGATTTTCGCTCAAAGTCCTCGGAGGATGGGTTGCTCTCAAATGACAAGTGTCAGTTTCTCTCAGAGCAGCCAACCAGCTAGTGGTTGTAGGGGGCGGCTATTTATAGCCTAGGGAGCAGCCCGACATGATAAGACATAAATGCCCTTCAATGATATGACCGTTAGGTGGATAGATATTTTGGGACAGCTGGCGCATAGCACAACAACGGTCGGAATTTTGAGTAGCAAAATCCTCAGGGCTATCATGTTCCTCACTGTGTAGGCAATCCGCACTAGCGAATTCCTAACTCCTCAGTCAGAACAAATTCCTCAGAGACCAAAAAAACTTCGTCTCTGTCACTGAAGAATATAACTGGACTGTATGAGATTTCCAATGGCTTCACTCGAAGGGATTGGTAGGTGTAGGATTTTGAGTTGAGCATCACATGGAAATTTTTCCTTAGTATTTCCTCGACCCCCTTTAACAGTACAGTGTTTCCTATGACTCAAGAAAGAGAAAATGAAACTACGAAAACAAAAAGTCTTCACGCTTCATGTTCCTCGAATGAATACCAAGTCTTCAAGGTCACACCAATTTCTTCACTTTCAAAGTCTTCAGAAAGTCTTCAGTAAGCCAAAGTCTTCAGTCGAAGAACTTCATTTTTAGGGGTCGACTTTCTCTGTAAATATCAAACTCCTCATAGACTTATAGACCTGTGTACACTCACAAACGCATTAGTCCCTTAACGTATAAGTCTTCAATACACCAGAATCACTAAGGGGCACTAGATGCACTTACAATCTCCCCCTTTTTGGTGATTGATGACAATATAGGTTAAGTTTTCAACGGGGATAAACATATGAAGTGTAAATACTGATATTGAGGAATTTGATTGCAAGATATAGAAGAACTCCCCCTGAAGATGTGCATAGTGAGGAATTTGCTTTTGAAGCAATGCACACTTGAAGAGTTGAATCATGGAGATCTCCCCCTATATCTTGTAATTCATACACGCATTTGACATATAACACTGAAGAATTTGAAATGCATGATGAAATATGATGACTGATGTAATTTAGCATGCGTGCAATAATATTAATGAGGAATAAGCATGCAGAAAAACGTATCAAGAGTATCAGAGCACCATCGGGTTTAAGTTTACAACTCGATCCAATAAAGTCTCAGAAGAATGAGAGTTGTAACTTGAAAAAAAACGCCCATATAGAAAGACCCGCTTGAAGACTAACTCAAAATTCTCCCCCTTTGTCATCAAATGACCAAAAGGATCGAATATGAGGACTAACGCCCCTGAAGAATATCAAGTTGATGAAGGAGTGCCAGCGTTGTTGGGGTCGTTTGTTGTAGTAGGGCCTGCCGTAGTGTCGTCCAAGTCTTCATTTTCATCAGTGTCGCACGATGAAGAATATGAGCTGGCCACCAGAGAAGGAACCTTGACCTTCTTGAATTTCTTCGGTGGAGGTGCAGACCAGTCAAAATCTTCCTTGAGACCCATTTTCTTCAGATCGTCTTCACCATACAGATGTGACAGGATTGCCTAGGTGCGACTGAAGACTTCATGGAGGTAGTAATGGTTTTTATTCACTGCATTGTGTGTAGCAGTCATGTTGTGAAGAAATGAACCAAACCGATGCTTAACCCATTTATGATTTCATTCCACCTTCTGGTGAAGACTAAGCAGAAGCTCACGATCAGTCATCACACGAGGAGCAGTGGCTTGAGGAGTAGACTTGGGTGCATTGGCAGAGTCATGTGTGGCAGAGTCATCATTGGTGGAATAAGAGACAGCTTTGCGAAATTGACCATCCAATGGATGAATGCCTTCATCTAGAACAACTGGTGCCTTTCCATTTCCATCAACCGAGGAATAGGTCTGCTTGAGGACTTCAATCAGGGGCAAGTAGCTGAGATGATTCTAAAAATCAGCTTTGTAGTTGAGTGAAGACCTTGTCCTGAGGAATCTCATAATCCAAGGTGCATAAGGCTTCAGCTCAATCGGAGACAGTGCAACATTTGCCAGAGTCCTCATGAAGAAATCGTGATAATTGACAGGAATGCCATGAACAATGTTGAACACCAGATTCTTCATGATGCCAACAATTTCCTCATCAGATGAGTCATGGCCTTTGATAGGACTCATTGTTCTCGTAAGAATACGATAGATAGTTCTGGGCACATAAAGCAATTCCTTCACGAGGAATTTGGTTCTTGGTGCCTGACCTTGCTTCAAAGGTTTCATCAGCACCTGCATGTAGTGATTTGTAAGCTCAGGTTCATTGTAGATGCAACGAGCTTCTTCAAGGGGAGGACTGAGTGGTAAGGCACGAAGCAACTCAGAAGCTGGTGCAGTGTAGTGAGTGTTTTCAGACATCCAGTCCAGCACCCATGAATTCACATCTTCAGAATCTCCTATGATGTGCAACGTTGCATAAAATTGAAGAATCAGTTCTTCATTCCAATCGCAGATGTCAGAGCAAAAGTTTAATAGTCCAGCGTCATGAAGAAACACTGAGGACTAGTGCGAAGCACGGCAGAGATTCCATATCCACGTGAGGAATATGCTCATGGTAGAAGATTTTCTCTTTGTTGAACAGCACTGAGGAATAGAATTGGCTTGACTAGCAGTCCAGAAACGCCTCTTCCTAATGCGAGCAGAGTTATAATGGTTGTAGTCTTCGAAGAATACATGCTCACCGAAGAAATCATCAGCCTTGAACTTTTGCTTGCGTGAGAATGGATCCTTGGGCTTGGGCAGAGGAGTGTCAGTGAGTTGCATCACGACCTCAGGAATCGCAATCTGAGGTTCTTCAAGCTGAGGAATTTCTGGTTCCTCCTCAGTGGCCGTTTGCGTCTTCAGATGTTCAGCAGCAGCAGTTTCTTCAGCACTAGTGGCTGGAATTTGCTCATGTACAGATGAAGTGGGGTGAGTTTGTTCAGAGCCCATTTGAACAGTTTGTGCAGGCAACTGAGGTATTTGCTGCAACGGTGTGAACATTGGAGAGTTTGGATGCTGACTTTCCCAGAATTCATCACTTATTACGGGTGTGGAGCAGCCAACGTCCACATCTTTATCTTCCATTTCTTCAATGCCAGCCTCTTCAGCTGTGAACTGAGGCATGGGCGAGGAGATGACATGTGTTGAAGGGATCGTATCCACTTCAATTTCTTCATCAATCTGCTCTGATGAAGCAGCAGAATGATTTTGTTCATCGGATCCACTAGGGATCTCATATTCTTCACCAAAAGGAACAAGGTCCTTTGATGGCCTGGTTGAGATGGGAAGAGCATCAATGGGATTAGCAAACGAACTTGTCATAGGCTTCATCTTCTTCGGAGCTGAAGAATCTGAAGCAGGTGATGCTTTCCTTTTCTTCACTGTTGCACGCTCCGCAGCCTTGGTCTTCTTCACATCTGATGCAGATGGAAGGATTGGAGTTGGTGTAGGCGCAGGAGGAGCAGAGGAATCTGGTTGATTTTCTTCATTTTTTCAGGTGCACCACTAGTGGGTGCCCTGGCAATTTCTTCAGCGGCTGGAATGTAGTCATCAGCCCTGGAACTCACGTTTTCTTCAGCAGCCTGATTGTCATCAGCGGTGCTGGCATTTTCTTCAATAGGCTGAGCAGATGCTTCAGCCTGAGGAATTTCCTGTTGCGGTGGGGTTGCAACATTGGAGGTGAACTGTTTTGTTATCTTTACAAATCTGACTTTGGCTCCCAGTCAGTCAGCATAATAGCGATCAAATTCATCACTCAGTTTCTTGATTTCTGATTGGAGAGCAACAAGTTCTTCAGGTGAAAGCTTCAGAACGTTTTGCTTCAGAAAGCGCTCTTTCTTGTACTGCGGTTTCTTCACTCTCCTCCCCTGTTCAAATTTCCATTTCTCTTCTTGTATGAAGTGAGTCAGCATGTGACTTTGGCCAGGAGTCAGCTTGAAATCAGGCATGGGAGTGTTGGGGTCCTTGTGCCAAACATCAATGTATTCGAGGATCAACTTGGGATCCAAAAGCAGTGGCACATCTATTCCCTTGGCTTTAGCGGCCCTAACTTGCCTATCTTTGATGATTTCTGCAAGTTCATCATCATCAGCTTCGTCTTCATCAGACGGCACTTGGAAGGCGACTTGCTTCTTCTGAGGAATAGGGTGAGGACCTCGTCCAGCAGTGGCCTTCGTCTTCAGTAGAGAGGGTCCCACTGAGGAAGTTGGTGCAGCTGAGGAACTAGCTGAGACACCTGAGGCAATGGGCATGCCTGCAGTCCTTTGGCACGAGGCAAGATGCACAGGTGCTGAGGACTTTGTTGGAACAACTGAGGACTTTGGAGGACCTGAGGATTTTGAGGGAGCAGGATCAGCATGAGGAATTGGCTGTGAGGGCTTTGAGGATTTTGGCCGTGAGGGCATTGCTAAGGAGCTTGGCCTTGAGGGCATTGTTGGTGAAGCACTTGGCTTGCATGCAGGCTTCTTTGACATAGCCTTCTTCGGCTTGACAGCAGAGGCCTCAGCAGAGGTAGCAGCAGCAGCAGAGTCTTCATTGAATTTCCTCACTGCTTCTTTGGTTTGCTTAGCCAACTTGGCTTGGTGCTTGGCCCATTCGTTAGGATAATCCTCACCGCGCTTGAGGCTGGTGGGATCAGCTATTTGGCCAGGTGCCAATGGAGGTCTTGGGCATGGAGGATTGAGTGTGAATTTCTTCATGTACTTGGGAGTGACATATCTGTACTCCCTCCACTCTCTAGCCCATCTCCTCTCTATCTTCTAAATGCGCACCTTGCGCTCATTCTTGGTTTCCTCAGTAGGTGTGCAGTACCCAGCATATATTTCATCAGGGATCTCAAACGCTGTATTGACCTCAGGCCTCTTTCCTCCTTTCTGTGGCTTCTTACCGTCAGCCATTTTCTTCAGTTGAGGAATTTGGACAATTGAATTCTCTAAAGAAGTATGCAACTTTTCTTTGAGGAACGCTGCAAATGAGTTAAGTTGATGAGAACCTAGTGATTCAGCAGCTGACATGAGTACCTGTGAACAGAGTATAGTTGCGAGGAATTTGGAGAGGTCATATGCGTTCTCAGAAGGTTTTTCAAAAAGAACAAGTTTGAGGAATTTAACCAGATGAGTCTTGAAAAATGTCACTAAGCGTTCTTTGTCTTAGGTTCCAGAGTTGTATAGATCGAAGATCCACACAATTGAGGAATCTTGAAGAAAAATGATGCTTAGAGAAACGAATCAAGAACAGATGACTTGTGAGGTGTTTAGTGTGTGAAGATATGAAGAAAAACACCTTTGAAGATTTTGTAGATAATCATTCGAATCAACGAGGGCAGTAAAACTAACTTTTAATTACCCTGGATGAAGAACACGACGAACAGTGAGGTAGAGAGGTGAAGTTCGTCTGTGTAGATCTTCCACGCCCTAACTCGGCGGAAGAAGACGGCTACGGCGGTGGCGGAGTGAAGATTTCTGCGGCCGGCGCGAGTACGGCGGCGACGAGGTCGAGGCATTGAAGCTCTTCCTCACCGGCGACAATGGAGTAGCAGCGGCGCTAGGGTTTGAGAAGCTCAAGCTGGAGAGAGGTCAAGCGGAGTAAAAGAAGTGAGGAAGGGAAGCAGGGGTATTTATAGCCACGGTGAAAAACTGTTCGCCCGAAGAAATTGGACGAACGTGCCCCTGACCCTTCTCATCCGCTTGACATGTGTCACCCACGTACTGAGAGGTGGAGATCGTGTGTGGTCATGGGTGAATGGATAAGTGTATCGTGGGATGCGGAATGGTTTGAGCGGCAAAGCCGAAAATTTAGATAAGATAGGTTTTAAAGTTCTGTTCGCAATTTCTTCAGCTGACAAGGACACAGTGAAGATTTTGAACGAGTTTCAAATAGAACGCACATGAAGAATTTGTGAATAGATTGGGTTGAGTATAGCATAGAGGGGAAGGGTCCGATCACATTCACTTAAGAGAAAAACCAACTTGAAGAATTAGCAATAAGTGAATGTTGTAGAGGACATAAACTTATATATATATATATAGCCAATGAAGAACAATGACGGAAACAGTGAAGACAGTGCAAAGTTGAAGAATATGATCAATTGAGGAATTTCAACTTTTGGTGGTGGCGTGACCCACCGTATAAGAATGATGATTTCAGACACCGCGTACAATTATCGTAGGGTTCTGACAATCAAATTCTTCATTGATTTCTTCACACTAAGAGTGTTAGTCTTCATTGATTGAAGAAAAACGTTTCTTCAAGTGTTGCACATCTAAGTCATCAATTTTGCATAAGTGTTAGGATGAGTGTCCTTTTCAAAGAACGTTCGAAGATTCTAGGATATTTAGCTCACACCGCAACTTGCTAAATCTCTTCTCATCCAAGGGCTTTGTGAAGATATCGGCTAGTTGTTCTTCAGTCTTCACATGCTCAATAGAAATGTCGCCCTTCAACACATGATCACAAAGAAAATGATGACGAATCTGAATGTGCTTAGTCTTCGAGTGCTGAACTGGGTTGTGAGCAATCTTGATGGCACTCTCATTGTCACAGAAGAGAGGCACATTCTTCATGTTGATGACGTAGTCCTTGAGAGTTTTCTTCATCCATAGCAATTGAGCATAGCAAGAACCAGCGGCAATGTACTCAGCTTCAGCAGTAGATAGTGATACGCAGTTCTATTTCTTTGAGGACCAACAGACCAAAGATTGTCCGTTGAAATGACATGTACTAGATGTTGACTTGCGGTCCACACGATCACCAACATAGTCAGAGTCAAAATATCCAATGAGATCAAAAGCCGAGCCCTTGGGGTACCATAATCCAAGTGTTGGTGTGTGAGCTAGATATCGAAGAATGTGCTTCACATCCTTATGGTGTGATTCCTTCGGTGTAGCTTGAAATCGGGCACACATGCAAACACTAAGCATTATGTCTGGCCAAGATGCACATAGGTACAATAAAGAGCCAATCATGGAGCGGTATACCTTATGATCGAAGTCAATACCATTTTCATCAGTGCACAGATGGCCATTTGTGGGCATGGGAATTTTGACGCCTTTGCAATCTTGCATGCCGAATTTCCTCAGTACATCCTTGAGGTATTTCTCCTGAGATATGAATATGCCATTGCGTTGTTGATGAATTTGAAGACCTAAGAAGAATTTCAACTCTCCCATCATAGACATTTGATATTATTCATGCATCATATAGGCAAATTCATCACTATAACGTTGGTCAGTACAGCCAAAGATAATATCATCAATATATATTTGGCACACAAACAATTCACCATCATAAGATTTAGTGAAAAGAGTAGGGTCGAGTGAACCGGGTTCGAAGCCTTTCTTCATGAAGAATTCCTTCAAGGTGTCATACCACACCCATGGGGCCTGCTTGAGGCCATAGAGGGCCTTGTTGAGTCTGAAGACTTTGGCAGGATTCTTTGGATCTTCAAAACCTGGGGGTTGAGCAACATATACTTCTTCCTCAAGCTTACCATTGAGGAATGCACTTTTCACATCCATTTGATATAAAGTGATATCATGATGGTTAGCATAAGCAAGTAATATGTGAATAGCCTCAAGTCTAGCAACAGGTGCAAAAGTTTGATCGAAATCAATTCCTTCAACCTGTGTGTAGCCTTGAGCTACAAGTCGTGCCTTATTCCTCACCACAAGGCCATTTTCATCTTGCTTGTTGCGGTAGATCCACTTTGTGCCAATGATATTGTGCTTGCGAGGATCTGGACGTTTGGCCAGTTCCCATACATTGTTGAGCTCGAACTAATGTAGTTCTTCTTACATGGCCTGAATCCACTCATGCTCCAAAAATGCTTCATCTACCTTAGTGGGCTCTGTAATAGAGACAAAAGCATAGTGCCCACAAAAGTTAGATAAATGTGAATCTTTTGAGCGTGTGAGAGGACCTGGCGCTTTGATGTCATTGATGATCTTTTCAACTTGCACTTCTTTTGCAATGCGAGGATGAGCTGGTTGTCGTTGAAGAATTTGATCAGCATTCTCTTCAGCACCATTTTCTTCAGTATTTTATTCAGGTGCATTAGCTCGATGTTCTTCATGTTATGGAATGAATTCTTCAGTAGATTCTTCAGTGGGAATGACATCCTCAGTAGCCTTGAACTTGATAGTTTCCTCAGGTGCTGGTTCATCTATCACAGTAGGTAGGTGCTCTCTTTGCGAGCCATTAGTTTCATTGAACCACACATCTACAGTTTCAACAACCTTGTGAAGAACGTTGTTGAAGACTCTGTAGGTGTGTGAGTCCTTTCCGTAACCAAGCATAAAACCTTCATGTGCTTTCGGTGCAAATTTTGAGTTGTGATGAGGATCTCTTATCCAACATTTAGCACCGAAGACTTTGAAATAACTTACATTGGGTTTCTTATCAGTGAGGAGTTCATAGGCAGTCTCCTTGAAGAATTTGTGAAGATATACTCTGTTGATGATGTGGCGCGTAGTATCAATTGCCTCAGTCCAGAAACGACGAGGCGTTTTGTATTCATCAAGCATAGTGTGAGCCATCTCAGCAAGAGTCATGTTCTTGCGCTCCATGACGTCGTTCTGTTGAGGAGTATAAGGAGTAGATAACTCATGAGTAATACCAAGTTCATCAAGATAGTCATCGAGACCAGAATTCTTGAACTCAGTGCCATTGTCACTTCTGATGTGCTTGATCTTCACACCAAACTTGGTTGAAACCCTTGAGGAAAATCATTTGAAGACTTCCTGCACTTCATGTTTGTAAGTAACCAGGTGTACCCATGTATAACGAGAGTAATCATCAACAATAACAAAGCCATATTGAGATGCTTCATTTGAAACAACAGAATAATGATTAGGACCGAAGATATCCATGTGAAGCAATTCAAATGGGCGAGTAGTGGTCATGATAGTCTTCGCTGGATGCTTGGCCTTTGTCATCTTCCCAGCTTCACAGGCTCCGCATAGGTGATCCTTGAGGAATTTGACATTCTCGATGCCAATGACATGCTTCTTCTTCGCAAGCATGTGCAAATTCCTCATGCCTGCATGACCAAGTCGTCGATGCCAGAGCCAGCCTTCTGAAGCTTTTGCAAGTAGGCACACGGCTGGTTGTGGTCCTGTAGAGAAATCAACAATATATAGGTCTCCTCTCCTAAAGCCTTCCAAGACTTTGGAATTGTCAGCTTCCATAACCACAACACAATGGTATTTGCCAAAGACAACAACCATATCAAGATCACAAAGCATTGAGACAGACATAAGGTTGTATCCTAAGGACTCAACAAGCATGACTTTGTCCATGTGTCGATCCTTTGTGATCGCAACCTTACCTAGACCCAATACCTGACTTTGCCTTTGTCAGCAGAGATGATATGCTTCAGATGCGACGGAGATAATGGAGCATCCATCAATAGATTCTTGTCACCAGTCATGTGATTTGTACATCCACTGTCGAGGACCCACTCAGTGGCTTTGGGTTGATCATCCTGCAGATGAATTAGTGCAGCTTACAAACTCATATACTTCATTAGTGAAGAATATGACATCAATTCATCAGATCAATTCCATCAAGCAACAGAACAGATAAAGCAGTGTGAGGACGTGAGAAATGAAAGTTCATTTCTTCATGATTAGCCTGTGTCCTATCAGGCATACTCAGGTCTCCAGCAAATTCTTCAAACGATTACGTACGTCTGGAGACCTGACCCTGCAGAAGAGATTAGTTCTTTTTCTTCACCACCCACATCTGAAGGGGTGGCAAAGAGTTCATCATTCTGCGAGCTCCATACGAGAAGGATGGCATAGAAGCCAGTCCATTTCATTTCACATAAGAGGGGTTAGAGTAAGCATAAGAGTATGCAGAGAAATTCTTCGAGGAATTATGGACATAATGATTTGAAGAATAATGCACATATCCATAATCCTTAGATCTTCCCTGCGAAACAGACGGGTTAGCACGATGATGTTCATATGAGGACTTTGATCCTTTTGAGGAATATGATCCATGTGAGGAGTTTGGTCTGTATGAGGACTTGGATCCATATGAAGAATTTGATCTGGGGTTCCTATTCTTCACAGGTGGCGTCATGATGACATTCACCTGAAGATTTTCAAGGCATCTTTTGGGAACCCAGATTTTCTTCATAGGGGAACCGTTCCTGCAGTTAGTGCCAACATATCTAGCAAATACTTCACCATTCTGATTTTTGAACAGTATATAGTTGGAGTCAAATGACTTATCATCAGAACGAGGAGATTCACATGCAAATCCAGATAAGTTAGATGGATCAACTGGAGGTCCCTTTGCAGCAATCCATGTGGTTTTGGGGTACTGCTCAGGCTTCCAATATGTACCATCAGCATTGAGTTTCCTCTCAAAAGCAATACCCTCTTTCCTAGGGTTCCTGTTGAGGATCTGCTTTTTAGGCACATCATAAAGAGTCTGATGCCCTTTGAGGCTTTTGTAAATGCCTGTCATGTACAATTCCTTCAACCCTGCATCATCAGTGATACTAGCAATGATCTCAGATGAGGAATTAGTGATAGCAGAGGCATGTGAAGAATTTGAAACATTAGCAGCATTTGAACATTCAGGTGAAGAATTTGCAGATTCACGTTCAATGCATTCAAACAAGGAGGAACAAATTCTTCCTGAGAAGCTGTGACGCCCGGATAATTAACCTACAGTGAACCTCTGCTAATGATGCCACGTCACCTCAGTTACTATTGATAATCCCGCGTTAGTTCAAAACCGGTTCGGAATTCAACTTCGAAATAAAGTCGAGCAGTAAAAGTTTTCAAATATTAAAACTAAAATATTCGGGTGAAGCCAAATAATGCATAGGTAATTATGACGAAGAGACCACTCTTTTATAAAATGTTTAAATAATCTAAAATGAATAAAACTTGGGCTAAATCCATTATTTATATGCTTTTAAAATAGTAAACAAATACAAGCTAGCTAATTAATGTGCCAAATTAATTGTGACCGTGGAATGCTTGGAAACACTATTTTAGGTGCTACTGTGGCATTTTATAAAACTAAGTTTATTGGAACATAAATAGAAAATAGTAAAAGTAAATAAAAGAAAAAAACAAACAAACAAAAAAACAAAAGGAGACCCCTTGGCCAATTGGGCCAACAGGCCCAGTTAGCCTCTACCAGCCCAACCGACCGGCCCACCCCGCACCCATAAACCGTTCCCCACTTCCCCCCACTCTCCACTGACACCCCACTTCCC
>NC_041384.1:273701011-273720576 GCF_002162155.2 Triticum dicoccoides
TGTGGCTGTCCCCTGCTCGCCCAACCCCCCCACTCCCGCGCTTGCTGCTGCTTAGAGCCGTAGCCGCGTCTGCCACGGCCAGCGCCGCCTGGTGCTCCCCGCTTGCATTGCGTGCTTCTGCCTCCCCCTTGGCATGCTGCCGCCACCGTCCGATGCCTGCGGCTGTGCTGCTGCTACCTGCGTCAGACCGCGCCGACCCCATCTGAGACCACGCACCCCCTCTCTCCTTCTCCTCCCGTCACCGCTCGCTCTTACCGCGATGGCCCGCCGCGCTACTGGTCTCGCCGCTTGTTGCCGCCCGAACGGCCTCCGGTGGCCGCTCGCGCATCGCCGCGGCCTCGCCCCGCTGCCTCGCGAGCGGGCTCGACCCCGTACGGGTTGCGCCCGCTGCCCTCCTGCCCGTCGCCCGCTATTGGCCCCTGTGCCTATGGCGAACGGGGCCCACCCTGAGAACAAAAAAAAGAGAACAGGAAAAGGAATTAAAAATAAATAATAAATAAAATTATTAAATTAATTAATTAATTAAAGGATTAATTAACTTAATTAATCTTGCTTAATTAACCTAATTAATTAACTAAACTAATCAAACCTGTTTAGTTAGCCTGAGTCTATGACAGGTGGGTCCCAATGGACCCACAGACCAGGTTTGACTCTGGTCAGCTGGGTTTGACCTGCTGACGTCATGGTGATGTCATGCTAACATCACCTTTCACTGTTCTGGATAATGTTCTATTCAAATAATTAATTAAATGCTAAAAATGATTTAAATCCTTTAAAATCAATATAAAATAAATTGTAGCTCAGATGGAAAAACTTTGTACATGAAAGATGCTCAGAACGACGAGACGAATCCGGATACGCAGCCCATTCGTTCTCCACGCATCCCTAGCGAACACGCAACTTTCCCCCTCCGGCTCCTCTACCCGAAAACGCAAAACACTGGGGAATTTCCCGGATGTTCCCCCCTTCATCGGTACCACCTCGTACCGCGTTAGGGCACACCTAGCATCACGCTTTGTCATGTCATGCATCGTCTTGCATTTGTTTGTATTATATTTATTGTTTCTTCCCCCTCTTCTCTCGCTAGACACCGAGACCGACGCCGCTGCTACCCAGTTCGACTACGGTGTTGACGACCACTCTCTCTTGCCAGAGCAACCAGGCAAGCCCCCCCCTTGATCACCAGATATCGCCTACTCTTCTCTATACTGCTTGCATTAGAGTAGTGTAGCATGTTACTGCTTTCCGTTATTCCTATCCTGATGCATAGCCTGTCCTTGCTACTACTGTTGTTACCATTACCTGCTATCCTACTGCTTAGTATAGGATGCTAGTGTTCCATCAGTTGCCCTACACTCTTGTCCGTCTGCCATGCTATACTACTGGGCCGAGATCACTTCGGGAGGTGATCACGGGCATATACTATATACTTTACACAGTTACATTACTTATGATACTGTTCGGAGATGGGGGCTGAAGGGGCAGGTGGCTCCATCCCGGTAGAGGTGGGCCTGGGTTCGCGACGGCCCCCGACTGTTACTTTGAGGCGGACCAACAGGGCAGGTTGAGACCACCTAGGAGAGAGGTGGGCCTGGCCCTGGTCGGCGTTCGCAGATACTTAACATGTTTAACGAGATCTTGGTATTTGATCTGAGTCTGGCTACTAGCCTATACGCACTAACCATCTACGCGGGGACAGTTATGGGCACTCGACGTCGTGGTATCAGCCGAAGACTTCGTGACGCCAGCGACTGAGCGGCGCGCGCCGGGTTGGACCGCGTAACATGACTTCCTTTGAAATGGAGGTTGCTAGGTCTGCTCTTCGGCCGCGTACGCAACGTGCAGGTGTGCTATGGGCGATGGGCCCAGACCCCTGTGCGCTTAGGTTTAGACCGGTGTGCTGGCCTCTCTGTTGTGCCTAGGTGGGGCTGCGACGTGTTGATCTTCCGCGGCCGGGCATGACCCAGGAAAGTGTGTCCGGCCAAATGGGATCGAGCGTGTTGGGTTATGTGGTGCACCCCTGCAGGGAAGTTAATCTATTCGAATAGCCGTGATCTTCGGTAACAGGGCGACTTGGAGTTGTACCTTGACCTTATGACAACTAGAACTGGATACTTAATAAAACACACCCTTCCAAGTGCCAGATACAACCGCTGGTCGCTCTCTCACAGGGCGACGAGGGGAGGATCATCGGTTAGGGTTATGCTATGCAATGCTACTTGGAGGACTTCAGTCTACTCTCTTCTACATGCTGCAAGACGGAGGCTGCCAGAAGCGTAGTCTTCGACAGGATTAGCTATCCCCCTCTTATTCTGGCATTCTGCAGTTCAGTTCACCGATATGGCCTTTACACATATACCCATGCATATGTAGTGTAGCTCCTTGCTTGCGAGTACTTTGGATGAGTACTCACGGTTGCTTCTCCTTCTTTTCCTTATATCCCTTCTACCTGGTTGTCGCAACCAGATGTTTGAGCCCAGGATCCAAACGCCACCGTCGACGACGACTCCTACTACACCGGAGGTGCCTACTACTACATGCTGCCCGCTGACGACGACCAGGAGTAGTTAGGAGGATCCCAGGCAGGAGGCCTGCGCCTCCTTCGATCTGTATCCCAGTTTGTGCTAGCCTTCTTAAGGCAAACTTGTTTAACTTATGTCTGTGCTCAGATTTTGTTGCTTTCGCTGACTCGTCTACGATCGAGCTCTTTTATTCGAGCCCTCGAGGCCCCTGGCTTGTAGTATGATGCTTGTATGACTTATTTTATTTGTAGAGTTGTGTTGTGATATCTTCCCGTGAGTCCCTGATCTTGATCGTACACGTTTGCGTGTATGATTAGTGTATGGTCAAATTGGGGGTGTCACAGAAGCGCTGATTTGTTGAGCAAGTAATGAATCACGCTCCTTCTGAAGATCTTCATAACTCACTCTTAGGTTCTCAAGGTCTAGCTTTCTTTGAAGAAATTCATAATAAAGCTTCTCATGATCAGATAAGAGAGTGTTATGATGACCTTGAAGATTGTCAAACCTAGTCTGAAGTCTCTGAAGATTTTTAGTCAAGGCTTTAGTGCGATCCATTTCTTCACCCAACATATCATCACTTTTGTCTAGCATGTTTTGAACCTTTTCAAGAGCCATTTGTTGTTTTACAGCAATCTTAGCAAGTTTAGAATAGATGGGCTTAAGGTTTTCATCAGATTGATTCTCACTTGATTCAGAGGAGGTATATTTGAGTACCTTGGCACACTTTGCCATGAAGCAATAGGTGGGAGCGTAGTCATCATCGCCTTCATCAGCCTTGTTGGTGAGGTCATTTTCTTCAGTGTTGAAGATAGACTTGCCGATGAATGCAGCAGCGAGAGCTAGGCTCGCCACTCCAGATTCGGACTCCTCAGATGTCTCCTCTTCCTCATTTTCTTCAGATTCAGCCTCAGAGTCCATTTCCTTACCAATGAATGCCCTAGCCTTCTTGGAGCTGCTCTTCTTGTGATATGAAGGATTTGAGGATTTTGATGATGAAGATTTTGTGGATTTCTTCTTTTTCTTCGCATCATCAGAACTGTAATCCTTGTATTTCTTCTTCTTTGATTCCTTTTCCCACTGAGGACAATCTTGAATGTAATGTCCAGGTTTCTTGCATTTGTGACAGAGCCTCCTCTTGTAGTCACTGGATGAGGAATCATTGCTCCTTGTGGGTCTTCCAAAGCGACCACGTCTTGAGAACTTTTGGAACTTCTTCACGAGCAGAGCTAGATCATGGCTTAGTTCTTCAGGATCACCAAGGTTGCTACCAGAGTCTTCATCTTCGGACTCAGATACTGCCTTGGCCTTCAGTGCACGTGATCTGCCATAGCTCGAACCATAGAGATCTCTTTTTTCAGCAAGTTGGAACTCATGAGTATTTAGCCTCTCGAGAATATCAGCGGGATCAAGTGACTTGTAATCAGCACGTTCTTGTATCATCAATGCCAGAGTGTCAAATGAGGAATCAAGCGATCTGAGCAATTTCTTCACCACCTCATGGTCGGTGATGTCAGTGGCACCAAGTACTTGAAGCTCATTTGAGATGTCAGTGAGGCAATCGAAGGTTTGTTGAACATTTTCATTGTCGAGTCTTTTGAAGCGATTGAAGAGATTGTGAAGAACATCAACTCGAGAGTCACGCTGTGTTGAGACTCCTTCATTCACTTTGGACAACTTGTCCCAGATAAGCTTCGCTGTATCCAAAGCACTCACTCTGCCATACTGTCCTTTGCTCAGATGGCCACATATGGTATTCTTCTCTTGAGAGTCGAGTTGTTTGAATCTCTTCACATCAGCAGCATTCAAAGAAGGTGTGACTGAGGGAACACCATTTTCCACAACATACCAAAGATCGTTATCAATTGCCTCGAGATGCATTCGCATCTTATTCTTCCAGTAGGGGTAGTCCGTCCCATTGAAGGTAGGACACCCAGCAGAGACCTTGATCATACATGTGGTCGACATAACTAAAACTCCATGCGGTTAAACCAAAATCACACAGAACAAGGGAGTACCTTGCTCTGATACCAATTGAAAGTGCGTTATATCGACTAGAGGGGGGTGAATATGTGATTTTTATGAAATTCTTCACTGGGGAATTTGCCAGTGAGGAAATTCCTTAGCGAAGAACTACTAGCAGCGGAATGAGTACTCAAAAGTAAACATAACAGAATACAAGCATAGTCATCATGATGAAATGAAGACAGGCACAGAGTACAGGAAGCGTATGCACAGGATAACACAGGATGAAGACAAACAGACTGAAGAAATTGAACTGAGGAAATTGAGAAAGTCTTCAGTCAAAGTCTTCAAACACAGATATGAACAAACACACAACACAGTTATGAGGAAATGAACGAGTTGAGGGAATAGAACCAGTAAGCTTGGTGAAGACAATGATTTGGTAGACCAGTTCCAACTGCTGTCTCAATTATACGTCTGGTTGGAGCGGTTGAGTATTTAAAGTCGAGGACACACAGTCCCGGACACCCAGTCCTGAGCACGCAGCTCAGGACACCAAGTCCTCATCGTATTCTCCTTGAGCTAAGGTTACACAGACCTCGCCCAATCACTCGTGGTAAGTCTTCAGGCGACTTCCAAACCTTCACAAACTTGGTCACTCGGCGATCCACAATTCCTCTTGGATGCTCTAGACCATGATGCCTAACCGTCTGGAAGAAGCACAGTCTTCAAAGGTAACAAGCGTCGGATCCACGCAAGATCAATCTCTTCAGTGATGCTCAATCACTTGGGGTTTGTAGGTGTTTGGGTTTTGGTTTTTCCTCACTCAATGATTTTCGCTCAAAGTCCTCGGAGGATGGGTAGCTCTCAAATGACAAGTGTCAGTTTCTCTCGGAGCATCCAACTAGCTAGTGGTTGTAGGGGGCGGCTATTTATAGCCTATGGAGCAGCCCGACATGATAAGACATAAATGCCCTTCAATGATATGACCGTTAGGTGGATAGATATTTTGGGACAGCTGGCGCATAGCACAGCAACGGTCGGAATTTTGAGTAGCAAAATCCTCAGGGCTATCATGTTCCTCACTGTGTAGGCAATCCGCACTAGCGAATTCCTAACTCCTCAGTCAGAACAAATTCCTCAGAGACCAGAAGAACTTCGTCTCTGTCACTGAAGAATATAACTGGATTGTATGAGATTTCCAATGGCTTCACTCGAAGGGATTGGTAGGTGTAGGATTTTGAGTTGAGCATCACATGGAAATTTTTCCTTAGTATTTCCTCGACCCCCTTTAACAGTACGATGTTTCCTATGACTCAAGAAAAAGAGAAAATGAAACTACGAAAACAAAAAGTCTTCACGCTTCATGTTCCTCGAATGAATATAAAGTCTTCAAGGTCACACCAATTTCTTCACTTTCAAAGTCTTCAGAAAGTCTTCAGTAAGCCAAAGTCTTCAGTCGAAGAACTTCATTTTTAGGGGTCGACTTTCTCTATAAATATCAAACTCCTCATAGACTTATAGACATGTGTACACTCACAAACGCATTAGTCCCTTAACCTATAAGTCTTCAATACACCAAAATCACTAAGGGGCACTAGATGCACTTACAGCTTCATGCCCAGCACATGTGTTATTCTTCCGCATGTACCTTTTCTTCGCCATTATATGCATCAATATGACTTAAGTTTTGGCCAAGCTGGGTTGCCTGGCTCTTGAATTTATGCCCTACGTTCTCGTTAATTCGGCTAGGGCATAAGGGGAGCACCTCTGCGATTGTTACTGCCGGGTCAGCCGGATGTGTACCTCAGACTGGGTGAAGCCAAAAGCTAGCATTCTTAAGAGAATATTCGGTCGGTGAACAAAAGATGATTTTTATTTATTTTCCATATGTGCCCCCAGATGTTTTTTCCCGCGTTTCCTCTCGCAGTCCGGACATGCACTTTAGGGCATCATACCCAGGGAAAGGAACCCTTAACGGAACTATTCTCCCTGGAAGATGTTTCTTACTACCCATGTAATATAACATAACTAGTTGGGCACTTGTCTGTTCAAACACTAATGACCCCTACGCCTAGTCTCCATGCATACCCCGGTTCTTATATAACTGAGTGGGTATTCGGATACACTCCGGACTATCGGGTCCCGAGGTTGAAGCGAAAAGGTCCGCCATGACAAATGATCTACAATCCGGCTAGAAGGCAATATACATGTCACTTTAATTACATAGTCATGTAGACTGACTAAATTCCTCTTCTATACCATCCAACAGGCGGTCTAGTCTACAATCCTGTTGGGAATACTTTGCGGCTAATTCTACTTGCCCATGGACTAAGCTAACGGTGATCTCTTTCCCGTCGGGCCCCATAGATCCGACCTCGGCCATGTGATTTGGGTCAGCCTTGGTATAACGCGTCTTCACCATGGCCCAGGCTTCCCTGGCACCTTGACGGCAGGCAGATATCTTCCATAATCAGAAGCGCCGTCGTGCTCCCTTGAGCTTCTCCACAAGCTCTCCAATGCCTTCTAGCAGGGAGACGGATGGCCACAAGGCTTGGGCAATACCTTGCATCACCTGCCGAACTTGTTCGTGCAGTTGTGAGAGCTCGGATATAAGATCACCCGTAGACCCGGGCATCTCCTCCGCGGGACGACCCGTCAGCATACCTGCAGAAATAACTCTGTTAGCCAGCTTCTCCGTCGTCCCCTTTATTAAGGGTTCGTTCAAGCACTTACTGAAAATGTCGCGTCGTAGCCGCTTATTCTCCTTATCGGAGTCCGCAAGCTGGGCTGGAACATCTTTTAGTTCCACGCTCAGCTTGGTATTGGCGTCTTGGAGATTGTTTTTCTCCCACCTGACCTCAGTCAGCACGCGTTCGCCAGCCCTTAGCTATCGTACAGCATGCTGCTCCTCTGGATTCATCTGCAATATCTATTATTAGATCTGCAGCCATGTCGCACTCTATATGGTACCTATCATTCTTTGAAAGAAATGTTACCAGCTGGGGACTTTTTAGGTTCCTTCAATGCGGCAACAGCGGCCTGAACTTGGGTCTTGCATTCCTCCAGCTCCTGTGACAGTCGACCATTCTTGTTTGTAAGAACCTGCACAATAAGATGATTCTTAAATCAGTTCTGGTAACTATTTCAAGTCTCAGGGGCTACTGATACATATAATCGTCAGATTTGCTTACCCGTACATCCTTTACATACTGGTCCGTGGCTCATGAATTGAAGGCATCAAATGCCTCTGGTGAGAAGCAAGCGTCGCGGAGTACGGCCCGGCGACGCCTATGATTCATGGCGCTCTCCACTTCTGAATTTGTAGCAGATAGCCTATCCGCATCCTCTATAGGGGGAGTATCCGGCGTCCACCCCATGTCGGCTTCCGCCTCTATGTTCGGTCCTGGAGCCCGACTGGTGGAAGCGTGATCGGCAGCCTCACCGGACATATTCCGATGAGCGTTTTTCTGTTAAAGAAACATGGACGTCATTACATTTCAAGAAAGACGACAATCACGGAGCAGGGTTTCTGTCATACCTCTGCGTCGGCGTCTCCGTCCTGACCGCCTTCCTTTTTGGCCTGCCCGGCCTCGGTGCCTCTTGTTGGCGAGTTGCTGCGGGTTCGGCATGGCATCCCGAATGCCTTCCCTATAAAAACACCATATGTATATGGTAGGTGAAGTGTCTAAAAGGGGATCCTAGTTTTTGGAGTTGGGATTTTTGGTTTTTCTTACGAGCGACGCAGGAAGCAGTCCGGGATAGTCGGCCGTAATGGCCACCAATGCGTCATCACAGCTTAATTGATAGAAATGCCGGTCTATCAGCTCCACGAATATGTCCGGATCTTCTTCGAGTCCGGGGCCGAGGGCCCGGTCAGGGTCCTCTGGTTGTGGAGATGGGCTGCTGACCTCCCTTATGGCTTTTTGCAGTTCCTGCCGCAAAATGGCAAGGTGAGTACCTACGACAAAGAATGCAGGAAGAATGGGAGTAAGGAGATATAACTCACCCAGCTTGGAGGGTTGTACATGGAGAATCCATCCCATGGCTTGATGCGGATGAACTCCTCTTCCTCTCCCTTGAACAATTCGGACATAATTTTTGCTAAAGTGGCAGCATTGTCCAGACCCTTAAGCCCGCAACGGGTGGCGTCATCTTCCCCGTTAAAACACCACAAGGGGTGCCCTCGATATTGAAGTGGTTGCACTCCCCGCATTATGCATATTGACATAACCTCGATTACTGTCAATCCTGATTGTGCCAGCGCTTTAATCCGGTTCATCAGGTAAAGGACTTCTCCGTTGCCTTCCTCCTGGGGGCTCCGTGGGCGCCAACTTCGGCGTTTCTTCAGAGGAGCATTGCTGAACTCAGGAAGACCCCGCCGAATAGGGTCCGAAAGGGGGACGTCCTCCATATAAAACCATTCCGAAGGCCAGCCTTCGGACGTCTTCTTCGGAGTACCGGACAGGTATCCGGTTTCGGTGATGCGCCATATTTCGGCTCCGCCCACTTGATAAAGTGACCCCTTCTGTGTGTGAGGGATGAGGCAAAATAACCTTTTCCACAGCTTGAAATGGGCCTCGCAACCCAGGAATAACTCGCAGAGGGCAACATAGCCGGCGATTTGTAAAATGGAAGCAGGGGTAAAATTATGCAGTTGGAGGCCGTAAAACTCCAGGATCCCGAGGAGGAACGGATGAATCGGAAATCCAAGTCCCCTCAATAAATAAGGGATAAGGCATACCCGCTCCCCCGTAGAGGGGCTGGGGAAGCTCTCTGCTTGCTCCCCGCCATTGTAGGTGGCGAGCCCGGCTCGGACGGGCACCATATACGCTGGAGGGAGAAATCCCTTAGTCTACAGTTCGACAAATCGACTGTGTGGGACTGAACACCTCTCCCAATCACCGGGCTAAGAGCTACGGGGGTGGGAGGAGGAGCTGCGGAGGTTGGCCATGCTGTAGTGGATCTTTCCGAAGCACGCTCCGATGGATTCTCGCTGGGGGCGGATGGTATGGATTGGATCTAAGAATCCCCATCCCTTTAATAGAAAATTTATTTATCTGGCTAGGGGGGCGAATGTAAAAATGCCCTGGCGCCTTGCATTCATTCGACCCGTGGAAGATAGCCCTTATTGGGCGCAGAAGCCAAGAGGTTCAACATTTATGGGACCGGACACTGCTTAACAAACGTTCGAAATTTGGAGAAGAACCCGCCTTGCAATGTCGAAGACAACACTGTGCGCCGGACTCATCGTCATTGAAGCCTGGTTTGGGGGCTACTGATGGAGTCCTGGATTAGGGGGTATCCAGACATCCAGATTATATCCTTTGGCCGGATTGTTGGACCATGAAGATACAAGATTGAAGACTTCGTCCCGTGTCCGGATGGGACTCTACTTGGCGTGGAAAGCAAGCTAGGCAATACGGATATGTATATCTCCTCCTTTGTAACCGACCTTGTGTAACTCTAGCCGCCTCCGGTGTCCATATAAACCGGAGGGTTTTAGTTTGTAGGACAACATACAATCATACCATAGGCTAGCTTCTAGGGTTTAGCCTCTCCGATCTCGTGGTAGATCAACTCTTGTAATACCCATATTATCAAGTATAATCAAGCAGGACGTAGGGTTTTACCTCCATCAAGTGGGCCCGAACCTGGGTAAAACATCGTGTCCCCTGCCTCCTGTTACCATCCGCCTTAGACGCACAGTTCGGGACCCCCTACCCGAGATCCGCCGGTTTTGACACCAACAGGGAGACCTATTTATAGGTAGAGGGATCTAGGAGAGTCCAAATGAGTTGCGGTTTTCGGCCATGCGATCGTGATCGAACGACCGAGAGGATGGAGTGGGTTTAGCTGGGTTTTGGGACACTTTGGAGGGGTGTTGGGCTGCAACACACACGAGGCCTTTACGGTTCCTCGGTTAACCGTTGGAGTATCAAACAAACTCCAAATGGCACAAAACTTGACAGGCGGTCTACTGGTAGTATACCAAGGCCGCTTGGCAAGTATCGGTCCAATCCGAGAACGTTTAACACCCGCACATGAAAAGAGGGAAAAGGGGACGCCGGAGGACATAGGAGTGCCGGAATGCAAAACGAACAACAGGGAAAATGCTCGGATGCATGAGACAAACACGTATGCAAATGCGATGCACATGATGACATGATATGAGATGCATGACAAGGACAAAAGCAAAACGAAGACAAAACCCAACCACGAGGGAATATCATAAGTTAGTGCCAAAAATGGCAAGAGTTGGAATACAAATATGGCAAGTTACATACGGGGCGTTACAACACTCCACTAGTACGAAAGTATCTCGTCCCGAGATCTAGGACTGGAAAAACTCCAGATATTCGGAACGGAGGTGGTCCTCGCGTTCCCAGGTGGCTTCACGGTCGGAATGATGTGACCACTTCACTTTCAGGAATTTGATAGACTTGTTGCGAGTCTTGAGCTCAGTTTCTTCAAGAATAGCAACGGGATGCTCATGATAAGACATGTGTTCTTGGAGATCAATCTCTTTGTAGTTGATGGTGCGGTCAGGAGTCTTGAAACACTTGCGAAGCTGAGACACGTGAAACACGTCGTGCACATTTGCAAAGTTGGATGGAAGCTCAAGTTGATAGGCGAGATCGCCTCTTTTGCCAATGATCTTGAAAGGACCCACGTATCTAGGGGCAAGATTCCCTTTGATACCGAAGTGACGAGTACCTTTCATTGGAGAGACGCGGAGGTAGACATGGTCTCCGTTCTCGAAAGCCAAGTCATGGTGCTTGCTATCATAGTAACTCTTCTGGCGCGATTGCGCGTCTTTGATATTTTCACGAATGACTTTGCACATTTCTTCAGCCTCTGTGATCAATTCATTGCCAATAAGTTGGCGTTCACCAGTCTCTGACCAATTAAGTGGAGTACGACACTTTCTGCCATAGAGAATCTCGAATGGGGCCTTGCCCGAACTCGCTCGGAAGCTGTTGTTGTAGGAGAACTCGGCATATGGAAGACAATCTTCCCACTTCATACCGAAAGAAATGACACATGCCCTGAGCATATCTTCAAGAATTTGATTAACTCGCTCGACTTGGCCACTAGTTTGAGGATGAAAGGATGTGCTAAAGCGAATGCTGGTGCCCATAGCCTTCTGAAAGGAATCCCAGAACTTAGAGGTAAAGATGCTTCCACGATCTGAAGATATCAACTATAGAATGCCGTGCAAAGAGACAATCCTGGAGGTATATAGCTCTGCCAACTGAGCTGTTGTGATAGATTCTTTGATAGGAAGAAAATGAGCCACTTTAGTGAGCTTGTCGATGACAACGAAGATAGCATCATTGCCACGCTTGGACTTGGGAAATCCAGTCACGAAGTCCATCTCAATATGGTCAAACTTCCATTCCGGAATGGCAAGATGTTGGAGGAGACCAGCTGGTCGTTGGTGTTCTGCTTTCACTCTTCTGCAGACATCACATTCATTGACGAACTGAGCAATCTCGCGCTTCATTCGAGTCCACCAATACGACTGCTTGAGGTCATGGTACATCTTTGTACTGCCAGGATGAATAGACAGGAGTGAATTGTGAGCCTCGTTCATAATGACTTTACAAAGGTCACCCTTAGGAACAACAATGCGATCCTCGAAGAAAAGAGTATCCATGTCATCAAGACGATAGCACTTGTACTTGGGTTGGCTCTTGGCAATCCCAATCTTCACCATTGCATCAAGAAGTTGAGCCTCACGAATCTGATCTTCCAAAGTAGGAGAGACTTGGAGGTTGGCAAGGAAACCTTGAGGAACAACTTGGAGATTAAGTTTGCGGAAAGCTTCACAAAGATCCGGTTGGTAGGGCTTGAGAATCAAACTGTTGCAGTAAGCCTTCCTGCTCAATGCGTTAGTAATGACATTGGCCTTGCCTGGAGTATATTCAATACTCGGATTATACTCTTGAACCATTTCGACCCAACGAGTCTGCCTGTTGAGGTTGGGCTGAGTGAAGATGTACTTGAGACTCTTATGATCAGTGAAGATGTCCACTTTTCTTCCCAACAAGAGATGTCTCCATGTTAAAAGAGCATGGACAACTGCCGCTAACTCGAGGTCATGAGTGGGGTAGTTCTTTTCGTTGGGCTTCAAATGATGAGAGGTATAGGCCACAACTTTCTTCTCTTGCATTAAGACAGCACCGAGACCTTGCAGGGAAGCATCACAGAAAACCTCGAATGGTTTGGATTCACCAGGAGGAGTCAGAACTGGACTGTGACTAACTTCTCTTTGAGGGTGTTGAAGGCTACGTCACATTCAGGCGTCCAGACATACTTCACATGCTTCTGGAGGAGGTTGGAAACAGGCTTCGCGATCTTAGAGAAATTCTCAATGAATCTTCGATAATAGCTTGCGAGCCCAAGGAAGCTGCGAAGCTGCTTCACATTCTGAGGCGGTTCCCAATTCACAATTGCAGACACCTTCTCATGATTAACAGCTATGCCCTTGGCGGAGATGATATGCCCAAGGTAGAGAACCTCATCGAGTGAAAACTCGCACTTTGAAAACTTCGCATAGAACTGATGTTCTCTGAGTTTGTCCAGCACCAATCTCAAGTGCTTGGCATGATCCTCCTTGTTCTTGGAAAAGACCAAAATGTCATCGAGATAGACCAAGACGAAGTCATTTGTGTAGGAGTTGAAGATGAAGTTCATCATGCGAGAGAATGTTGGAGGAGCATTGACAAGGCCTAAAGACATGACAGTGTATTCATAAGAACCATAGCTTGTCCTGAATGCTGTCTTGGGGATGTCTTGCTCATGAATGCGAATCTGATGATAACCCATACGGAGGTCAAGCTTGGAGAATACTTGAGCACCTTTGAGTTGCTCGAAAGCTCGTTGATGTTGGGAAGTGGGTACTTGTTCTTTATGGTCTTCTTGTTCAATGGACGGTAGTCGACACAAAGTCGGTCCATTCCATCCTTCTTCTTGACAAAAAGAACACCATAACCCCATGGAGAAGAACTTGGTCGGATGAGACCCATACGCTCTTGTTCATCGAGTTGTTTCTTCAGCTCCTTCAACTCTTTCGGTCCAAGCTTGTAAGGACATTTGCAAACAAGTTCCGTGCCAGGCTCAAGATCGATGACGAATTCAACTGGCCGGTGAGGAGGCATTCCTGGAAGCTCTTCTGGAAAGACGTCTTGATATTCTCAAATGACTGGAATCTGAGAGATGGCATCCAACTCGCCCTTCTCATTGAGAGAAAACAGTCAAATGGTATCATCACGAGCGGCAAAGACGATCACATCCTCAGACGAGTGTGTCAATTGAATCTGCCTGGCAGCACAATCAAGCTGAGCCTTGTGCTTAGAAAGCCAGTCCATTCCGAGAATTAAATCAATATCCGAGTTACCAAGAACCATTAGAGAGGACAGAAATTTATAGTCTCCAAACTGAACAGAGACATCGGGAGCAACCAAACTAGAAGTCATAAGCTTTCTGGGAGAAACAACTTGCATGACTTTGGACAAAACCTATGTGTCAACATTGTGCTTTGATGCAAAAGGAAATGACATGAAAGAATGCGATGCATTAGTATCAAAAAGAACTCTTGCAGGAATATCATTAACAGGAAGGTTACCCATGATGACTTCCGAAGAGTCCTCTGCCTGAGATGCGTTCATCAAGTTGACCTTTGCAAACTTGGGATTATGCTTGACCACTGCATTGCTGGCAGATCTCACAGGAGGAGGAGGCGGAAGATGGCTCTGGTTGAAGCATTTGTTTGCATAGTGACCCTTCTGCTGACACTTGTTGCACGTGACCTCTGAGAGCGGACGGTGATACGGAGCACTTGATCTTGGAGCATGAGACGAGGCCTTGTTCTGAAAGCCTGGGTTGGGTGGGTGGGAAGATCCATTGCCACCTTTGCTCTTCTGCTGATAAGGCTGACAGAACGGAGGAGGAGGAGGCAACCAATACTTTTGCTGCTTAGCTGCCACTTGAGTTAAAGAAGAAGGGGTTGCATCCCTGACTCTCTTCTTGGAAGCATCGCACTTGAGTTGAGCAGTCTCTTGCTTTAGTGCCATATTGTAGAACTCATCATACTTTTTCGGCTCAAACAACACAAGAGCTAGTTGCAGATCTACTCTGAGGCCACCTCTGAACTAATAAATCATGCTCTTCTCATCAGGGACGTCTTGCTTGGCGAAGCGAGCGAGCTTCTGGAACATGATGTTGTATTGGTAAACAGAGAAGCTACCTTGCTTCAGATTGCGGAACTCCTCACGCTTGCTCTCAACAACACTCTGAGAAATGTGGTGAGCTTTGAAGTCTTGGCGGAAATTATCCCAGGTAATCACACGACCTCCTCTGGAATCTTTGTATTGTTGATACCACTCTGCAGCTTGGTCTTTGAGTTGGAATGAAGCAAACTTGACAAAGTCCTCAGGCATGACGTTGCTGCGCTCGAAATGTTTGCAGATATCCACGAGCCAATCATCAGCGTCTGTGGCCTCGACACAGTTACTAAAGGTCTTTGTCTGGTTTGCGAGGAACTGGTTGAGTGTAGCAAACTGAGTTTGATTGTTGCCATTGCCTTGATTTCCTTGGTTGCGCTCTTGCAAGAGTTGCATAATCAGCTGCGTGTTGGTGTTGGTAGAGGCCATCACAGCTTGCCATGCCTCCGGAGGTGGAGGTGGTGGCGGTGGTTCCGGATTCTGACGCGTTGGAGGAGCCATCCTGAAGAGGGTGGCATCCGTTAGCATCTTGACAGACATATATTCAAGCTGAATCAAAGGATCGAAATTGCAACATATAGCCTTAACATTCGAACAAGAATGAACGAATGAATTCCAAATTAAATTATCACACTTCCATAAATTGAGAAGCCACTTAGATAGAGGTAGATGAATAAAACAACAAGGTACGGACATGAAACAAATACTTGGTAAGGACTACCCAATCACAAACCAAATATCTGCGGAAGAAATACTAGAGCTACATGAATTCCCACCTATGAAACTCCTGAAACTTTCCGGTTATACAATCAGGTGTTGGGGATACAGGGGAAGCATAATATCTCACCCAAAAACTAGCAAATTCTACATCCAGCTGTATCCATCCTTCAACACATAACCAAGAAACCTTCGGAAATCATTTACCTCAACCTTCGAAAAGCATCCGTTATACGAGTTATGGCAATACTCCCGAACTCCTGCCCCAGTACTGGGTGGCGTCGAGGTTATCTCACCAACAACTGCATAAAAGAGATTTTCGATGTCGGCGAAACTCAGGTATTCCAGAACTGCAACGATAAAATTGTGACGACAACACCTCGGAGCTCAACTCCCCGGGACACTGCCACAACCCCTAAATTTCAGGAGGCACCAAGAACAATGTTCTCGTCACAAAACCATCGAAACGATTCCAAGATACCCGCGTGATCCTAAAAAAAATTTAGTGAAATTTGAGAAGAGAAGATTCAAAACTCTACGTCAGGATGCCTCACAGAGCGGCGAAGGGACTGAGGAGTAAAAAGAATCCTGCTCTCCGATATATATAATCCTAAAATACTCAAAACATTTTTCTAGACTCAACAACGCCAGCGATTCGATCAAGCAGGGGACTCCTAAGTCGGGGAAGGCTCTGATTACCAACTTGTAACACCCACGATGCGGCTATATCTCCCACGTGTAGAAGCATGACTTAGAGGCATAACCGCATTGTAGGCATGTCGCAAGAGGGGTAATCTTTACACGTCCCATGTACTGAATAAGAAAGAGGTATAGAGTTGTCTTACAATCGCCACTTCAAACTATACATACATATTGCATTACATCATCCAGATACAATCAGGGTCCGACTACGAAACCAAAATAAAGACAACCCCAAATGCATAAGATTCCCGATCGCCACAACTGGGCTCCACTACTAATCGTCTAGAAACGAAACGTAGTAACACCCTGAGTCCTCATCAAACTCCCACTTGAGCTCAGTCGCATCTCCTGGAATGGTGTCATCGACACCTGCATCTGATTTTGGAAGTAATCTGTGAGTCACGGGGACTCAGCAATCTCACATCCTCGCGATCAAGACTATTTAAGCTTATGTGTAGGTAAAAGGTATGTGAGGTGGAGCTGCAGCGAGCACTAGCATATATGGTGGCTAACATATGCAAATGAGAGCGAGAAGAGAAGGCAAGGCACGGTCGAGAATCTATGATCAAGAAGTGATCCTAGAACAACTTATGTTCAAGCATAACACGAGACCGTGTTCTCTTCCCGGACTCCGCGGAAAAGAGACCATCACAGCTACACACGCGGTTGATCCATTTTAATTAAGTTAAGTTTCAGGTTTTCTACAACAGGACATTAACAAATTCCCATCTGCCCATAACCGCGGGCACGACTTTCGAAAGTTCAAATCCCTGTAGGGGTGTCCCAACTTAGACCATCACAAGCTCTCACGGTCAACGAAGGATATTCCTTCTCCCAGGACGGCCCGATTAGACTCAGAATCCCGGTTACAAGACATCTCGACAATGGTAAAACTAAACCAGCAAAACCGCCTGATGTGCCAAAAAATCCTGATAGGAGTCGCACGTATCTCATTCTCAGGGCACACCGGATGAGCAATCCGTACGACTAAAACCAACCCTCGAGTTTCCCCGAGGTGGCGCTGCAAGGGGCTCTAGTTTGGACCAACACTCAAAGGAGCACTGGCCCGGGGGGTTAAAATAAAGATGACCCTTGAGTCCGTGGAACCCAAGGGAAAAAGGCTAGGTGGAAAATGATAAAACCAAGGTCGGTCCTTGTTGGAGGAGTTTTATTCAAGGTGAACTGTCAAGGGGTTCCCATTATAACCCAACCGTGTAAGGAACGCAAAATCAAGGAACATAGCACCGGTATGACGGAAACTAGGGCGGCAAGAGTGGAACAAAACACCAGGCATAAAGCCGAGCCTTCCACCCTTTACCAAGTATATAGATGCATTAAAGTAAACAAGTTATAATAATGATATCCCAACAATAATCATGTTCCAACAAGGAACAAACTCCAATCTTCAACTGCAACTAGCAACGATATAAGAGGGGCTGAGCAAAATGGTAACATAGCCAAACAACGGTTTGCTAGGACAAGGTGGGTTAGAGGTTTCACAAGGCAATATGGGAGGCATGATATAGCATGTGGTAGGTATCGCGGCATAGGCATAGCAAAAGAGCGAGCAACTAGCAAGCAAAGATAGAAGTGATTTCGAGGGTATGGTCATCTTGCCTGCAAAGTTCTCCGAGTTGACGTAAGCTTGATCCTCGTAAGCGTTCTCAACGGGTTCCTCAATCACGTACTCATCTCCCGGCTCTACCCAAAGCAAGAACACAAGCAAGGGAAACACAATCAACCACGATGCAATGCACAAGCAACATGATGCAAAACATGGCATGATATGCAGGATGTGATATGCAATGCATATGCGTGCTCCGGAAGGAAAATATTGAACCAGGCCTCAACTTGGCAAACCAAGAGCGCCGCTGGAAAGATGAGTTGATTTCGGTCGAAATCGATATAAAGATCACCGGAATCAGATGCACGGTTTGCAAATGGCAAGCAAAACAATAATGGCACAAATCTGCGATTAACAGCACGATGCCTTCTAGAATGCAACAAGAAACTAAGCTACTGCACTCTAACATAGCGGCAAAGCACATGGCAGTGATCCACTCAAAATGCTTGACAAAAGATGAACACTGAGCTACGGCTAAATCACACAATAGCATGTTCAAACAAGCATGGCAAAAGTGCAAAAGATATTAGGTTCACAGACTTAGTGAAAATATCATGGCAAAGCAAGGCATGGCATGAAACTACTCAAAACATATAACAAAGGTCCCTTACTGACCATAAGCCAAAAAGGATCAGAAGATATGATGGCACCCATGTAAACACATAAAGTTTCGTTAACAGATTCAGACTTTGCAGAAAACTGGACATGGCAAAAACAGAGATACGTAGGCATGTTTGTGAGTTCGATGCACTCACCACAAGGCATTGCATGACAAACTAAGCATACACCCAGCAAGAAGGCATGATCAAGTAGCTAAACATGGCAAGAACAATCTCATAGCATGCATGGATCAACTACAACAACCTCGGAAAAATTGATTAACATGTAAGCAATCTGCCAGGAACATTTTATAGCAAAAGTAGAGCAAGATTGAGTCATGCTAGGGTACTCCATAATTGCAAACAAAGACATGGATGGATAGAACATAACAATATCTCAAAATCATCCTTACTGAACATGCTCAAAAGAGGCATGGATCACTCTGTAGCAACATGAATACATGGCATAAAAATAACATCAGGGAAATGACTTAGAAGAATTCGAAGTCCCTAAAATCACCAACATCATGAGAGCTACTTTGCATGCTTGTTCTAGTCACCACATTGATTACAAAAATACATGGCATACACCCTTGTAAAGATGGCATGGCATAGCCCAAAACACATGTAGGGATCAAGTTCATAGGAGGCACACATTAAACATGGCAAAAATGACAAATGTCCATAATCTGATAAGAAACAGAAACTAACATTACATGGCACTCTTGCAACAGCATTTAGGGCATCAATATGGAGTCAAACAAGCATGGCGCAATGGAAAGAAATGAAGAGCACATCCAGACGAACAATTTTATATATTACACGCCCAAAACAGAGCTACGGATGATGAGACATGATGCCATGAACATGCCTAAAAATATGGAAAACTGGGGACTTAGAGAAAAATGAAAGTCAACCCTAGGGTTTCCGGATCCAGATCTGGGGCGGCGCAGACTTCGAGGTTCGCCAGAAAATGCTACGGCGGCTGGAGCTTCTCGCCGGAGAGGACGTAGCTCGCCGGAGTGGGAGGAAGGTGGTGGCGAGGGGGCGACGAGGAGGAGGCCGGGCGGCGATGGAGAAGGTCGCCGGCGGGCGCGGCGGAGCTGCGCCGGCGAGGCGGCGGTCGGCGTGAGGCAGCGCGGCGGCCGGCGGCGACAGGCGGCGGAGGGCACGGGCGGCGTGTGCGATGGGGCGCGGCCCGGGTCGGGGC
>NC_041384.1:273721281-273737324 GCF_002162155.2 Triticum dicoccoides
GGGCCGGCGCGGTCGGTGGCGGGACGGCGACACGTGCCGGACACCGGTTGGACGCGGGCGGTGGCGGACGCGTACGGCCGGCGGCGGACGTGTCCGGCGGCGCGGAGGAGCGGGCTAGGGTTTTGGACTGCGGGAATTTTGGAGGGGGAGTGAGGGAGGCCTGGATTAGGGGGTATCCGGACATCCGGATTATATCCTTTGGCCGGACTATTAGACCATGAAGATACAAGATTGAAGACTTCGTCTCGTGTCCGGATGGGACTCTACTTGGCGTGGAAGGCAAGCTAGGCAATACGGATATGTATATCTCCTCCTTTGTAACCGACCTTGTGTAACCCTAGCCCCCTCTGGTGTCTATATAAACCGGAGGGTTTTAGTCCGTAGGACAACATACAATCATACCATAGGCTAGCTTCTAGGGTTTAGCCTCTCCGATCTCGTGGTAGATTAACTCTTGTAATACCCATATTATCAAGTATAATCAAGTAGGACGTAGGGTTTTACCTCCATCTAGAGGGCCCAAACCTGGGTAAAACATCGTGTCCCCTGCCTCCTGTTACCATCCGCCTTAGACGCACAGTTCGGGACCCCCTACCCGAGATCCGCCGGTTTTGACACCGATATTGGTGCTTTCATTGAGAGTTCCTCTATGTTGTCGCCGTAAGGAAGGATGCCTCATCTCGTTGTTAAAAACAACATTACCGCCGGGGGAGCCCTGGTTGTCGGCCAAACTCTCTGGCTAGGCAGTTTCATCATGACCGCCTGTTCGGCTGCTGCACCGACGATGACTTCTCGGGTCATCGAAAACAGCCTCCACGTTGGCTCAGAATTCGCCGAGCAGATGGATCCAATGGAGCTCTCTTCCCTAAACGAGCTCTTGGATCGCATCGCCGCCTTGGTATTTGCTACGGACTATGATCGTATTGGGCTTAAACCCGATCAAAAGGAGATTAACTCTCCACCGGTCACCCATCATGTTGCGGTGGTGGAGGAACAATGCGGCGATTTTTCCTCTATCTTGAGGACTAACCATGTCCAGATTCCTGAGCTCTCCGAGCCGGATACCCGTTTACGGGAGGACATCACCCAAACCCTGAACCTAGAGTCAGACAGTGGGCCAGACTCATCGGGCAACATCCCGGAATCCGAACTTTCAAGATCGGAAACTCCGCGGCCCCTGGGTCTCAGATCAGGTAGGGGTTCGGACTCAAAACCACCCACCCACCCAGACATAAATGATCTTTCCCACATCAGGCAAGAGCCCCATGAAATAGTACATCATTATTGGGCCAGATTCCTCCTTGTGATGAACAAGGTTAAGGACTGCCGCGAGGAAGACGCAGTCTCACTTTTCTGCAATAACTGCACGGACAAGGGAATCCTTAACACCATAAGTTGCCGTGACATATCACGCTTCGCCGACTTGGCGTCCATAGTACGAAAGTACTATGCGATGGAAAGTGCCTGGAAAACCGAAACAAAATTTTGGGATAATCCGGCTCCGAATATACACCCAGTCCGAGGTAAAAGGGTGCACTATCATAAGACACCCGAGTTAATTACAAAGAAGCAAAACCCCTCTACAGGGCATGGAACTGTATTGGAGGGCTGGCTCAACGGCCCCTGCAAAATTCATAGTACAGCGGATACCATACCAACACACAGCCTTAGAGCATGTTGGATACTCCGGCAGGTGGCCAAAAGCAACGAGGATCTTCTCATCCCAGATGCCACAGAGCACCATCCCTGTGATAACAATATGGTATTAACAGTCTTTGAGACCTTCACATCAAATAATAGGCGCAAGCGAACACTCCGCAGCATTGCCGAAATCTGCCATGTAGCAGCAATAAATCCATGGAGCGACGCGGCTATTACCTTCAATGCCAGTGACAAACCTAAATTCCGAACAGCTCGAGCACCAGCTGCACTGGTCCTCAGCCCAATTGTGGATGGCTTTCGACTCACCAAAGTACTCATGGATGGCGGCAGTGGATTAAACCTCATCTACGAGGAAACTTTTCAAAAATGGAAATAGACTGGAACCACATTGAGCAAAGCAGCACAACCTTTAGAGGAATCATCCCCAGTCGGGAAGCACGTTGTGCTGGGAAAATCACACTAGATGTGGTATTCGGCACGCCGGAGAACTATAGGTCCGAGGAAATTAGATTCCAAGTGGCCCCGTTCAGTAGTGGATACCACGCCCTCTTGGGACGGGAGGCGTTCACGATCTTCCAAGCCATACCCCATTATGGGTACATGAAGCTCAAAATTCCCGGGGCCAACGGAATCATCACTCTCGTTAGTGATCCGGACACAGCACTCCGCGCCGAAAACAAAACAGCCGCATTGGCCCTCGAGGCATTATCCGAAGCCCTTTCGGCCAAGGAATTAACTACGCTACGCTCCACAGTGGACAGGGATGATGTGATACTTGACAAGAGAGCCAAGTCCACCTCTTTTAAACCAGCGGATGAAATAGTCAAATTCCAAGACCACCCAACTATACCACCCTCGATGCGGCTATATCTCCGACGTGTCGAACCATGACTTAGAGGCATAACCGCATTGAAAGCAATGTCGCAAGTGAGGTAATCTTCACACAACCCATGTAATACATAAGGGAAAGAGATACGTAGTTGGCTTACAATTGCCACTTCACACAATTACATGAATAAAGCATTACATCATCCAGATACAATCAAGGTCCGACTACGGAACCAAAATAAAAGAAGACTACCCCAAATTCTACACAGCTCCCCAATCGTCCCAACTGGGCTCCACTACTGATCAACTAAATGAAACAACACAATGAAGGAGATCTTCATCGAGCTCCTCCTTGAGCTCGGTTGCGTCACCTGCACGGTATCATCGGCACCTGCAAACTGGTTTTGGAAGTATCTGTGAGTCACTGGGACTCAGCAATCTCGCACCCTCGCGATCAAGACTATTTAAGCTTATGGGAAGGGTAAAAGGTATGAGGTGGAGCTGCAGCAAGCGACTAGCATATATGGTGGCTAACATACGCAAAAGAGAGCGAGAAGAGAAGGCAAAAGCACGGTCGAGAAACTATGATCAAGAAGTGATCCTAGAACAACCTACGTCAAGCATAACTCCAACATCGTGTTCACTTCCCAGACTCCACCGAGAAGAGACCATCACGGTTACACACACGGTTGGTGCATTTTAATTAAGTTAAGTTTCAGGTTCTCTACAACCGGACATTAACAAATTCCCATCTGCCCATAACCGCGGGCACGGCTTTTGAAAGTTCAAAACCCTGCAGGGGTGTCCCAACTTAGCCCATCACAAGCTCTCACGATCAACGAAGGATATTCCTTCTCCCAAGACAATCCGATCAGACTCAGAATCCCGGTTACAAGACATCTCGACAATGGTAAAACAAGTCCAGCAAAGCCACCTGAATGTGCCGACAAATCCCGATAGGAGCTGCACATATCTCGTTCTCAGGGCACACCGGATAAGCAATCCGTACAACTAAAACCAGCCCTTGAGTTTTCCCGAGGTGGCGCTGCAAGGGTCTCTAGTTTGGACCAACACTCAGAGGAGCACTGGCCCGGGGGTTTAAAATAAAGATGACCCTTGAGTCCGCGGAACCCAAGGGAAAAAGAGGCTAGGTGGCGAATGGTAAAACCAATGTTGGGCCTTGCTAGAGGAGTTTTATTCAAGGCGAACTGTCAAGGGGTTCCCATTATAACCCAACCGTGTAAGGAACGCAAAATCAAGGAACATAACACCGGTATGACGGAAACTAGGGCGGCAAGAGTGGAACAAAACACCAGGCATAAGGCCGAGCCTTCCACCCTTTACCAAGTATATAGATGCATTAATTAAAATAAGAGATATTGTGATATCCCAACAATAATCATGTTCCAACAAGGAACAAACTCCAATCTTCACCTGCAACTAACAACGCTATAAGAGGGGCTGAGCAAAGTGGTAACATAGCCAAACAACGGTTTGCTAGGACAAGGTGGGTTAGAGGCTTGGCTTAGCAATATGGGAGGCATGATAAGCAAGTGGTAGGTATCGTAGCATAGGCATAGCAAAAGAGCGAGCATCTAGCAAGCAAAGATAGAAGTGATTTCGAGGGTATGGTCATCTTGCCTGAGATCCCGCAAGTAAGAAGAACGAGTCCATGAAGAAGACAAACGGACATAGTCGAACGGATCCTCACAAACGCGACGTTAACAGAACCAACCCGAAGAAGCAACACTGGAAAGAAGCAAACCACATAGTAAACAACCACCACATAAGCATGGCACGATGTGCAAACAAGTATGATGCATGTCCGGTTTAATGAGGCATGGCATGGCAAAGTGCACAAACAACCCTACAAATTAAGTGGAGCTCAATATGCAACTCTGTTGCATATTGACGAAACACCACGTGAGTTATTTAGTTCAATCTTGTTTATGTACTCAACAATATTAAATGTTGTTAGCATGGCAAGAGGTGAAGCATAATGAAACTACCTATCTAGGCAAGTTTAAATGAGGCCGGAACAACAAAACAACAAGTCCGGAAAATCCTCATGAGCATTTTATAGATTTGGTACTGTTCTGCCCTAAACACAATTTTAGAGTTATTAAACATGCAAAACAAGTACACCATGTTAAACTAGGCATTTTTCCACCCCATTTACATATAAAGTTTATTAAATTTGGAGCTACGGTTGAATAGTTATGAAATAAGGCATTTTAACATGGCATGGGAGCAAATTTAATCAAACATCATTTTAAACATTTTAAACATAGATGAAAGTTGTATATTATTAAACTAGACAAAATTCTAAGCATATTACATATTAAGTTTGTTTTAATCCGATGCACGGTTTGTGAGTTATTATATGCATGTTGTCTAGGGACTTTTCTGTAAAACAGCAGTTTTCTGGAAAATAGCTAAATTGCAGCAGCAGGAAAAAAACACAATGGGCTGAAACTGGTTGGCCCAAAGGTGCACAGGGGAGGCTGGGGCTGCTCACCCAGCTGGGCTCAGCCCAGATCGGTGGAGGTGGGAGCTGGGCCGCAGACAACGACGAAGGGGAGGTGGCCCAGGTGCGTGCGGTCGATCTGGAGTCGGTCAACGCGAGTGGCCGAGGCACCATCTCCTATCGATCAATGCAGGGTGAAGCAGAGGGTAGCACGCAGAGATGCAGAAGAAGCAGGGACTTGGCGGGGCTCCATGAAGAAGATGGTGGCGGAGGTCGCTGGATGAGGGGAGATGGATCCCGACGAGGGATCTCCGGCAGCCGGCTTTAAGGAGGCAGGGCATAATGCGGATGCGGGAGAGAGGGAAGCCCGGTGGCGAGTTGCAGTAGAACAGGGCAGGACTTGGAGCTCCATGAGCGGCCCCCATGACGGCGATGAAAAGGGACTTGACGTCCGGGGCTTGAAGCTTGAAATGGCGGCGCCATGGCAGGGCGTCCTTGGCGGCAGACCTCGTCGGCAGGGTCAAGGGGTCATGCTCGCGCACCGGGCGTGCGAGGAGGTAGCTGCCTCAGCCATGGCTTGCAGGGGCACGGACCCAGGCATGGGGACTTCGGCGGGACGACAGGGCTGGAGCGGACGCAGGGGGTCAACGCAGATGGTCCGGGCGGCAGCTGGACATGGCGAAGACGGGGCATCTCCGGCAAGGCGAGGAAGGAGAGGACGGCCATGGCGAGGCCCTGGATGGCGGAGGTCGTCGAGTCCTATCCCTGGCGAAGAGAGACAGAGAGAGAGGTGAGACAGAGAAGAAAGAGAGAGGGGAAGGAAGAGAGCAGAGGAGGAACGGCGACGGGGTCGGCCTGCAGGCTCGCGGGAGGTCTTTGCGAGGAGAGGCTGGGATGGATCGGCGCTCCTCTCGATCCAGATCGAGGCAGGCGCTCTTGATTGGCCAGGCACGGAAAACCGAGTGGAGTTAGGTGGGGGGTGGCGGCGCTGTGAGGGAATTTGGGCAAGTGGATGCGGAATGGATGGGACAGATCCCTAGTTTCTAGGGTTTGGTCTAGATTTAGATTAGGGAGTGTATATATATATAAGGAAAGAGGGAGAGTTTAGGGGATAATCCGTCTCTCCAATAAAATCGAGCGGTCGAGAAAAAATATGTTGGGAAGTCCAATTAACAAAACGGAGACGTTTTGTAGATGTTTGGGGATGATCCGGACACAACGGTGGCGACAGTCCGGGTCGGGTTCGGGACAACTTTCAGACACGCGTGGGAGGAGGGCCGTGGGCTGATGAGAGAGGTTAGGTTGGGCCTGGCAGATTGTGAAGAGCGGGTTGGTCTGAGAGAAGAGGGGAGAGATGCAGCCCGGCACGGTTTTCGGAGACCGAAAACGTCCGACGAAAAGACCGGCTATACTGCCGCTATAGTTATCCGTTGGGGCGTCAAACGGACTCCAAATGAGATGAAACTTGACAATCGGTCTATCTACACTATAATAAGACCACACGCCAACTTTCATCCCATTCCGAGAACATTTCCTGGCCACTTATAAAATAATATTTCGGACGTGCCGCGGGCGCGTGCAAGGGTGTCTGGACTCAGAACGGACAACGGAAGGAACGAGGAGGCCGGGACGGATGCAAGTTTGAAAACATAATGATGCAATGCACATGATGACATGATATGAGATGCATGACACGCAAGCAAAAGACAAGGCAACAAAACCGAATAACTGGAGGACACCTGGCACATCGGTCTCGGGGCGTCACACCAACTGACCCTACAAAAACAGCCTCCATTGGGGCACAGTTAAACCCCGTCGTGGACGCCGCACTACGAGAGTTCCAGCGCGAGAATTGGGACATATTCGCCTGGCACCCCTCAGACATGCCAGGAATCCCACGCATGCTGGCCGAGCACAGCCTCAATATCCTAAAGGGATTCAAGCCGATCAAGCAGGCTCTTCGGCGTTTCTCTGAACCTAAGAGACAGGCTATGGGAGAGGAACTAGCCAAGTTATTGGAGGCCGGATTCATTAGAGAAATAAAACACCCGGACTGGCTAGCAAACCTGGTGATGGTACCAAAGAAGGACACATCCTGGCGCCTATGTGTCGATTTCAAGGACCTCAAGAAGGCTTGCCCAAAGGATCCCTTCCCCCTCCCCCGCATTGCTCAAATTATCAATGCTACCGCAGGACACGAGTCATTGTGTTTCCTCGACGCATACTCCGGCTACCACCAAATTAAGATGGCGGTCCGACCAAGCCGCAATTGCATTTATCACACCATATGGCCCCTTCTGTTTTAACACAATGCCTTGGGCTCAAAAACACCGGCGCAACATATCAGCGCATGATCCAGACATGTCTGGAGAAACAGATCGGCAAAACAGTAGAGGCATACGTAGATGATGTGGTCGTTAAAACCAAACACGTCGACTCTCTAATAGACGACTTGAGGCTCACATTCGATAACCTCCGAACATACGACATCAAGCTCAATCCAGAAAAATGCGTTTTCGGCGTACCAGCCAGAAAGCTCTTGGGCTTCATTGTCTCCAGTAGAGGAATTGAAGCTAATCCGGCCAAAATCCAAGCTCTGTCACAGTTGGCTATCCCAACGGACCTCAAACAAATCCAGAAACTAACTGGATGTGTGGCGGCTCTAAGTCGCTTTATCTCCCGCTTAGGGGAAAAGGCATTACCCCTTTATCGCCTCCTTCGGCGCACCGAACACTTCGAGTGGACAGACGCTGCCACAGCCAGATTGGAAGAAATAAAAGCCATACTAGCAACCAACCCAATCCTGGCCGCACCAAACATCGGTGAACCAATGTTGTTGTACATTGCGGCAACTCATCAAGTTGTAAGCGCAGTGCTCGTCGTCGAACGAGAAGCTGACGGACATAGGCTAGCTTCTAGGGTTTAGCCTCTCCGATCTCGTGGTAGATTAACTCTTGTAATACCCATATTATCAAGTATAATCAAGTAGGACGTAGGGTTTTACCTCCATCTAGAGGGCCCAAACCTGGGTAAAACATCGTGTCCCCTGCCTCCTGTTACCATCCGCCTTAGACGCACAGTTCGGGACCCCCTACCCGAGATCCGCCGGTTTTGACACCGATATTGGTGCTTTCATTGAGAGTTCCTCTATGTTGTCGCCGTAAGGAAGGATGCCTCATCTCGTTGTTAAAAACAACATTACCGCCGGGGGAGCCCTGGTTGTCGGCCAAACTCTCTGGCTAGGCAGTTTCATCATGACCGCCTGTTCGGCTGCTGCACCGACGATGACTTCTCGGGTCATCGAAAACAGCCTCCACGTTGGCTCAGAATTCGCCGAGCAGATGGATCCAATGGAGCTCTCTTCCCTAAACGAGCTCTTGGATCGCATCGCCGCCTTGGTATTTGCTACGGACTATGATCGTATTGCGCTTAAACCCGATCAAAAGGAGATTAACTCTCCACCGGTCACCCATCATGTTGCGGTGGTGGAGGAACAATGCGGCGATTTTTCCTCTATCTTGAGGACTAACCATGTCCAGATTCCTGAGCTCTCCGAGCCGGATACCCGTTTACGGGAGGACATCACCCAAACCCTGAACCTAGAGTCAGACAGTGGGCCAGACTCATCGGGCAACATCCCGGAATCCGAACTTTCAAGATCGGAAACTCCGCGGCCCCTGGGTCTCAGATCAGGTAGGGGTTCGGACTCAAAACCACCCACCCACCCAGACATAAATGATCTTTCCCACATCAAGCAAGAGCCCCATGAAATAGTACATCATTATTGGGCCAGATTCCTCCTTGTGATGAACAAGGTTAAGGACTGCCGCGAGGAAGACGCAGTCTCACTTTTCTATAATAACTGCACGGACAAGGGAATCCTTAACACCATAAGTTGCCGTGACATATCACGCTTCGCCGACTTGGCGTCCATAGTACGAAAGTACTATGCGATGGAAAGTGCCTGGAAAACCGAAACAAAATTTTGGGATAATCCGGCTCCGAATATACACCCAGTCCGAGGTAAAAGGGTGCACTATCATAAGACACCCGAGTTAATTACAAAGAAGCAAAACCCCTCTACAGGGCATGGAACTGTATTGGAGGGCTGGCTCAACGGCCCCTGCAAAATTCATAGTACAGCGGATACCATACCAACACACAGCCTTAGAGCATGTTGGATACTCCGGCAGGTGGCCAAAAGCAACGAGGATCTTCTCATCCCAGATGCCACAGAGCACCATCCCTGTGATAACAATATGGTATTAACAGTCTTTGAGACCTTCACATCAAATAATAGGCGCAAGCGAACACTCCGCAGCATTGCCGAAATCTGCCATGTAGCAGCAATAAATCCATGGAGCGACGCGGCTATTACCTTCAATGCCAGTGACAAACCTAAATTCCGAACAGCTCGAGCACCAGCTGCACTGGTCCTCAGCCCAATTGTGGATGGCTTTCGACTCACCAAAGTACTCATGGATGGCGGCAGTGGATTAAACCTCATCTACGAGGAAACTTTTCAAAAATGGAAATAGACTGGAACCACATTGAGCAAAGCAGCACAACCTTTAGAGGAATCATCCCCAGTCGGGAAGCACGTTGTGCTGGGAAAATCACACTAGATGTGGTATTCGGCACGCCGGAGAACTATAGGTCCGAGGAAATTAGATTCCAAGTGGCCCCGTTCAGTAGTGGATACCACGCCCTCTTGGGACGGGAGGCGTTCACGATCTTCCAAGCCATACCCCATTATGGGTACATGAAGCTCAAAATTCCCGGGGCCAACGGAATCATCACTCTCGTTAGTGATCCGGACACAGCACTCCGCGCCGAAAACAAAACAGCCGCATTGGCCCTCGAGGCATTATCCGAAGCCCTTTCGGCCAAGGAATTAACTACGCTACGCTCCACAGTGGACAGGGATGATGTGATACTTGACAAGAGAGCCAAGTCCACCTCTTTTAAACCAGCGGATGAAATAGTCAAATTCCAAGACCACCCAACTATACCACCCTCGATGCGGCTATATCTCCGACGTGTCGAACCATGACTTAGAGGCATAACCGCATTGAAAGCAATGTCGCAAGTGAGGTAATCTTCACACAACCCATGTAATACATAAGGGAAAGAGATACGTAGTTGGCTTACAATTGCCACTTCACACAATTACATGAATAAAGCATTACATCATCCAGATACAATCAAGGTCCGACTACGGAACCAAAATAAAAGAAGACTACCCCAAATTCTACACAGCTCCCCAATCGTCCCAACTGGGCTCCACTACTGATCAACTAAATGAAACAACACAATGAAGGAGATCTTCATCGAGCTCCTCCTTGAGCTCGGTTGCGTCACCTGCACGGTATCATCGGCACCTGCAAACTGGTTTTGGAAGTATCTGTGAGTCACTGGGACTCAGCAATCTCGCACCCTCGCGATCAAGACTATTTAAGCTTATGGGAAGGGTAAAAGGTATGAGGTGGAGCTGCAGCAAGCGACTAGCATATATGGTGGCTAACATACGCAAAAGAGAGCGAGAAGAGAAGGCAAAAGCACGGTCGAGAAACTATGATCAAGAAGTGATCCTAGAACAACCTACGTCAAGCATAACTCCAACATCGTGTTCACTTCCCAGACTCCACCGAGAAGAGACCATCACGGTTACACACACGGTTGGTGCATTTTAATTAAGTTAAGTTTCAGGTTCTCTACAACCGGACATTAACAAATTCCCATCTGCCCATAACCGCGGGCACGGCTTTTGAAAGTTCAAAACCCTGCAGGGGTGTCCCAACTTAGCCCATCACAAGCTCTCACGATCAACGAAGGATATTCCTTCTCCCAAGACAATCCGATCAGACTCAGAATCCCGGTTACAAGACATCTCGACAATGGTAAAACAAGTCCAGCAAAGCCACCTGAATGTGCCGACAAATCCCGATAGGAGCTGCACATATCTCGTTCTCAGGGCACACCGGATAAGCAATCCGTACAACTAAAACCAGCCCTTGAGTTTTCCCGAGGTGGCGCTGCAAGGGTCTCTAGTTTGGACCAACACTCAGAGGAGCACTGGCCCGGGGGTTTAAAATAAAGATGACCCTTGAGTCCGCGGAACCCAAGGGAAAAAGAGGCTAGGTGGCGAATGGTAAAACCAATGTTGGGCCTTGCTAGAGGAGTTTTATTCAAGGCGAACTGTCAAGGGGTTCCCATTATAACCCAACCGTGTAAGGAACGCAAAATCAAGGAACATAACACCGGTATGACGGAAACTAGGGCGGCAAGAGTGGAACAAAACACCAGGCATAAGGCCGAGCCTTCCACCCTTTACCAAGTATATAGATGCATTAATTAAAATAAGAGATATTGTGATATCCCAACAATAATCATGTTCCAACAAGGAACAAACTCCAATCTTCACCTGCAACTAACAACGCTATAAGAGGGGCTGAGCAAAGTGGTAACATAGCCAAACAACGGTTTGCTAGGACAAGGTGGGTTAGAGGCTTGGCTTAGCAATATGGGAGGCATGATAAGCAAGTGGTAGGTATCGTAGCATAGGCATAGCAAAAGAGCGAGCATCTAGCAAGCAAAGATAGAAGTGATTTCGAGGGTATGGTCATCTTGCCTGAGATCCCGCAAGTAAGAAGAACGAGTCCATGAAGAAGACAAACGGACATAGTCGAACGGATCCTCACAAACGCGACGTTAACAGAACCAACCCGAAGAAGCAACACTGGAAAGAAGCAAACCACATAGTAAACAACCACCACATAAGCATGGCACGATGTGCAAACAAGTATGATGCATGTCCGGTTTAATGAGGCATGGCATGGCAAAGTGCACAAACAACCCTACAAATTAAGTGGAGCTCAATATGCAACTCTGTTGCATATTGACGAAACACCACGTGAGTTATTTAGTTCAATCTTGTTTATGTACTCAACAATATTAAATGTTGTTAGCATGGCAAGAGGTGAAGCATAATGAAACTACCTATCTAGGCAAGTTTAAATGAGGCCGGAACAACAAAACAACAAGTCCGGAAAATCCTCATGAGCATTTTATAGATTTGGTACTGTTCTGCCCTAAACACAATTTTAGAGTTATTAAACATGCAAAACAAGTACACCATGTTAAACTAGGCATTTTTCCACCCCATTTACATATAAAGTTTATTAAATTTGGAGCTACGGTTGAATAGTTATGAAATAAGGCATTTTAACATGGCATGGGAGCAAATTTAATCAAACATCATTTTAAACATTTCAAACATAGATGAAAGTTGTATATTATTAAACTAGACAAAATTCTAAGCATATTACATATTAAGTTTGTTTTAATCCGATGCACGGTTTGTGAGTTATTATATGCATGTTGTCTAGGGACTTTTCTGTAAAACAGCAGTTTTCTGGAAAATAGCTAAATTGCAGCAGCAGGAAAAAAACACAATGGGCTGAAACTGGTTGGCCCAAAGGTGCACAGGGGAGGCTGGGGCTGCTCACCCAGCTGGGCTCAGCCCAGATCGGTGGAGGTGGGAGCTGGGCCGCAGACAACGACGAAGGGGAGGTGGCCCAGGTGCGTGCGGTCGATCTGGAGTCGGTCAACGCGAGTGGCCGAGGCACCATCTCCTATCGATCAATGCAGGGTGAAGCAGAGGGTAGCACGCAGAGATGCAGAAGAAGCAGGGACTTGGCGGGGCTCCATGAAGAAGATGGTGGCGGAGGTCGCTGGATGAGGGGAGATGGATCCCGACGAGGGATCTCCGGCAGCCGGCTTTAAGGAGGCAGGGCATAATGCGGATGCGGGAGAGAGGGAAGCCCGGTGGCGAGTTGCAGTAGAACAGGGCAGGACTTGGAGCTCCATGAGCGGCCCCCATGACGGCGATGAAAAGGGACTTGACGTCCGGGGCTTGAAGCTTGAAATGGCGGCGCCATGGCAGGGCGTCCTTGGCGGCAGACCTCGTCGGCAGGGTCAAGGGGTCATGCTCGCGCACCGGGCGCGCGAGGAGGTAGCTGCCTCAGCCATGGCTTGCAGGGGCGCGGACCCAGGCATGGGGACTTCGGCGGGATGACAGGGCTGGAGCGGACGCAGGGGGTCAACGCAGATGGTCCGGGCGGCAGCTGGACATGGCGAAGACGGGGCATCTCCGGCAAGGCGAGGAAGGAGAGGACGGCCATGGCGAGGCCCTGGATGGCGGAGGTCGTCGAGTCCTATCCCTGGCGAAGAGAGACAGAGAGAGAGGTGAGACAGAGAAGAAAGAGAGAGGGGAAGGAAGAGAGCAGAGGAGGAACGGCGACGGGGTCGGCCTGCAGGCTCGCGGGAGGTCTTTGCGAGGAGAGGCTGGGATGGATCGGCGCTCCTCTCGATCCAGATCGAGGCAGGCGCTCTTGATTGGCCAGGCACGGAAAACCGAGTGGAGTTAGGTGGGGGGTGGCGGCGCTGTGAGGGAATTTGGGCAAGTGGATGCGGAATGGATGGGACAGATCCCTAGTTTCTAGGGTTTGGTCTAGATTTAGATTAGGGAGTGTATATATATATAAGGAAAGAGGGAGAGTTTAGGGGATAATCCGTCTCTCCAATAAAATCGAGCGGTCGAGAAAAAATATGTTGGGAAGTCCAATTAACAAAACGGAGACGTTTTGTAGATGTTTGGGGATGATCCGGACACAACGGTGGCGACAGTCCGGGTCGGGTTCGGGACAACTTTCAGACACGCGTGGGAGGAGGGCCGTGGGCTGATGAGAGAGGTTAGGTTGGGCCTGGCAGATTGTGAAGAGCGGGTTGGTCTGAGAGAAGAGGGGAGAGATGCAGCCCGGCACGGTTTTCGGAGACCGAAAACGTCCGACGAAAAGACCGGCTATACTGCCGCTATAGTTATCCGTTGGGGCGTCAAACGGACTCCAAATGAGATGAAACTTGACAAGCGGTCTATCTACACTATAATAAGACCACACGCCAACTTTCATCCCATTCCGAGAACATTTCCTGGCCACTTATAAAATAATATTTCGGACGTGCCGCGGGCGCGTGCAAGGGTGTCTGGACTCAGGACGGACAACGGAAGGAACGAGGAGGCCGGGACGGATGCAAGTTTGAAAACATAATGATGCAATGCACATGATGACATGATATGAGATGCATGACACGCAAGCAAAAGACAAGGCAACAAAACCGAATAACTGGAGGACACCTGGCACATCGGTCTCGGGGCGTCACACCAACTGACCCTACAAAAACAGCCTCCATCGGGGCACAGTTAAACCCCGTCGTGGACGCCGCACTACGAGAGTTCCAGCGCGAGAATTGGGACATATTCGCCTGGCACCCCTCAGACATGCCAGGAATCCCACGCATGCTGGCCGAGCACAGCCTCAATATCCTAAAGGGATTCAAGCCGATCAAGCAGGCTCTTCGGCGTTTCTCTGAACCTAAGAGACAGGCTATGGGAGAGGAACTAGCCAAGTTATTGGAGGCCGGATTCATTAGAGAAATAAAACACCCGGACTGGCTAGCAAACCTGGTGATGGTACCAAAGAAGGACACATCCTGGCGCCTATGTGTCGATTTCAAGGACCTCAAGAAGGCTTGCCCAAAGGATCCCTTCCCCCTCCCCCGCATTGCTCAAATTATCAATGCTACCGCAGGACACGAGTCATTGTGTTTCCTCGACGCATACTCCGGCTACCACCAAATTAAGATGGCGGTCCGACCAAGCCGCAATTGCATTTATCACACCATATGGCCCCTTCTGTTTTAACACAATGCCTTGGGCTCAAAAACACCGGCGCAACATATCAGCGCATGATCCAGACATGTCTGGAGAAACAGATCGGCAAAACAGTAGAGGCATACGTAGATGATGTGGTCGTTAAAACCAAACACGTCGACTCTCTAATAGACGACTTGAGGCTCACATTCGATAACCTCCGAACATACGACATCAAGCTCAATCCAGAAAAATGAGTTTTCGGCGTACCAGCCGGAAAGCTCTTGGGCTTCATTGTCTCCAGTAGAGGAATTGAAGCTAATCCGGCCAAAATCCAAGCTCTGTCACAGTTGGCTATCCCAACGGACCTCAAACAAATCCAGAAACTAACTGGATGTGTGGCGGCTCTAAGTCGCTTTATCTCCCGCTTAGGGGAAAAGGCATTACCCCTTTATCGCCTCCTTCGGCGCACCGAACACTTCGAGTGGACAGACGCTGCCACAGCCAGATTGGAAGAAATAAAAGCCATACTAGCAACCAACCCAATCCTGGCCGCACCAAACATCGGTGAACCAATGTTGTTGTACATTGCGGCAACTCATCAAGTTCTAAGCGCAGTGCTCGTCGTCGAACGAGAAGCTGACGGACATAAATTCCCTCTTCAAAAGCCGGTATACTATGTATCCACTGTCATCACTCCATGCAAATCACGGTACCCACATTATCAAAAGATAGCCTATGCGGTATTCATGGCATCCCGGAAGCTGCGACACTACTTTCAAGAGTGTTCAATTACAGTAGCCTCGAAAGTGCCACTTAATGATATTATAAACAACCGCGATGCTACGGGCCAGATTGCCAAATGGGACATTGAGCTCCTCCCGTTCGACATAACATACAAACCTCGGCGAGCCATTAAATCGCAAGTATTGGCCGACTTTGTCACCGAATGGACGGAAGCCAAACTCCCTAAAGAGTACGGCACATAATCCGATTGGATCATTCACTTTGACGGCTCAAAAATAATGGCCGGTCTGGGGGCTGGCGTCATCCTGACGTCCCCAACAGGAGATACCGTTCAGTACGTACTGCAGATACTGTATACAGACTCCAACAACGCAGCCGAATACGAAGCCCTGTTGCATGGTCTTCGGATGGCAGTCTCCATGGGCATTCAACGCCTGGAGGTGCGTGGGGATTCAAACCTTGCAATATCCCAAATAAATGGAGACTTCGATGCCAAGGGTCCGAAGATGGTGGCATATTGAAATGTTGTCCTAAAGATGTCAGCTCGGTTCGAGGGGCTCGAGTTTCACCATGTGGCTCGGGAAAACAATCAGGCGGCGGATATCCTCGCCCACATCAGCGCAAAAC
>NC_041384.1:273737518-273769141 GCF_002162155.2 Triticum dicoccoides
TTTTGGAGAGGTTGCTTAAGCCATCGGTGGTATGGGAAGGGGACACGGGTAACAATAGTCCGGACCCGGCCAAAATGCCTGATACCGAACACTCCGACATAATCGGAGGCTCTGCCACCGAAATAACACCTTCAGCCCACGTAATAATGGTCGTCATCGCCCCGTGGACAGAACCATTCCTGGCCTACCTAACTAGGCAGGAACTTCCCGAGGACCAAAATGAGGCACACTGCATAGTGCGGCGATCTAAAGCCTACAGGGTCCATGAGGGAGAGCTGTATAATAAAAGCACTACCGGAGTCCTTCAAAGGTGCATCTCCGAAGAGGAAGGCGGAAGCTTTTGGCAGAAATTCACGCCGGACTTGGCGGCCACCACGCCGCAGCCCGGGCCCTTGTAAGCAAGGCCTTCCGTACAGGTTTTTATTGGCCGATGGCCCGGGCAGACGCACAGGACTTGGTCCAACGCTGCGCCGGTTGCCAGCTTTTTGCAAACCAAAGCCATATGCCACCCACCGCCCTCCAAACAATCCCCATTACCTGGCCTTTCGCGGTCTGGGGGCTTGACATGGTTGGACCCCTTAAAGGGGGAACCCATAAGAAAAAATACTTACAGGTCATGGTGGATAAATTCACCAAATGGATAGAAGCCAAACCTGTTAAAACAGCCGAATACGGACCGGTGATAGACTTCATATCCGGGGTTGTACACCGTTATGGCGTCCCCCACAACATCATCACTGACAATGGCACGAACTTCACGGCCGGCGAGGTAAAACTCTGGTGCAGCAACATGGGCATCAAGCTCGATTATGCTTCCGTCTATCACCCACAAACCAATGGCCAAGTTGAGCGAGCAAATGGTCTTATCATGAGCGGCATTAAACCCAGATTAGGGCGATCCTTAACGGAGTCTAACACGCACTGGGTAGAGGAGCTTGACTCCGTACTCTGGGGGTTGCGGACCACGCCGAATCGTAGTACCAGATATACACCCTACTTTATGGTGTACGACGCAGAGGCAGTTCTGCCCTGCGACATAATTCATGACTCACCTCGAGTGCGCATGTACGAAGAAAGAGAAGCCGAGCTCGATCGGCAGGACAGTCTGGACACCCTGGAGGAGGAGCGCGATGTGGCAAAAGCCCGTTCCGCATTCTATCAGCAACAGGCTCGCAGATACCAAAGTGGAGAAGTACGGGCCAAAACTTATAATGTTGGTGAGTTAGTTCTACGCCTGCCGGAGAAGAAAAAGACCAAGCTCGAGCCCAAATGGGAAGGTCCCTTCATTATCGACCAAGTTCTGACCGGTGGAGCGTACCGTCTGCGGGATGCATCGAATAATCGACTTGAGCCGAACCCATGGAACGCAGCCAGGCTCCGAAGATTCTACGCCTAGCGCTGGACTCTATGTTCCCCTCCTTCCTCTGTCCATTTTTTGAATATATATTATCTGTCTTTTTTCTCTTTCTTTCTTTTATTCTTTCTCAAGGCCTTCAAGGGCCAACTTGTGCCTCGCTTGCACACTATAGATGCGCTAACCACGCTCATTTTACCTGGGGGCTTCTTACACAGAAGCTTAATTATCTATCTGGGCTTCATGCCCAGCACATGTGTTATTCTTCCGCATGTACCTTTTCTTCGCCATTATATGCATCGATATGACTTAAGTTTTGGCCAAGCTGGGTTGCCTGGCTCTTGTATTTATGCCCTACGTTCCCGTTAATTCGGCTAGGGCATAAGGGGAGCACCTCTGCGATTGTTACTACCGGGTCAGCCGGATGTGTACCTCAGACTGGGTGAAGCCGAAAGCTAGCATTCTTAAGAGAATATTCGGTCGGTGAACAAAAGATGATTTTTATTTATTTTCCATATGTGCCCCCACATGTTTTTTCCTGCGTTTCCTCTCGCAGTCCGGACATGCACTTTAGGGCATGCGTACCCAGGGAAAGGAACCCTTAACGAAACTATTCTCCCTGGAAGATGTTTCTTACTACCCATGTAATATAACATAACTAGTTGGGCACTTGTCTTTTCAAGCACTAATGACCCCTACGCCTGGTCTCCACGCATACCCCGGTTCTTATATAACTGAGCAGGTATTCGGATACACTCCGGACTATCGGGTCCCGAGGTTGAAGCGAAAAGGTCCGCCATGACAAATGATCTACAATCCGGCTAGAAGGCATTATACATGTCACTTTAATTACATAGTCATGTAGACTGACTAAATTCCTCTTCTATACCATCCAACAGGCGATCTAGTCTACAATCCTGTTGGGAATACTTTGCGGCTAATTCTACTTGCCCATAGACTAAGCTAACGGGGATCTCTTTCCCGTCGGGCCCCACAGGTCCGACCTCGGCCATGTGATTTGGGTCAGCCTTGGTATACCGCGTCTTCACCATCGCCAAGGCTTCCCTGGCACCTTGACGGCAGGCAGATATCTTCCATAATCGGAAGCGTCGTCGTGCTCCCTTGAGCTTCTCCACAAGCTCTCCAATGCCTTCTGGCAGGGAGACGGATGGCCACAAGGCTTGGGCAATACCTTGCATCACCTGCCGAACTTGTTCATGCAGTTGTGAGAGCTCGGATAGAAGATCACCCGCAGACCCGGGCATCTCCTCCGCGGGACAACCCATCAGCATACCTGCAGACATAACTTTGTTAGCCGGCTTCTCCGCCGTCCCCTTTATTAAGGGTTTGTTCAAGCACTTACTGAAAATGCCGCGTCGAAGCCGCTTATTCTCCTTCTCGGAGTCCGCAAGCTAGGCTCGAACATCTTTCAGTTCCACGCTCAGCTTGGTATTGGCATTTTGGAGATTGTTTTTCTCCCGCCTGACCTCAGTCAGCATGCGTTCGCCAGCCCTTAGCTATCGTACAGCATGCTACTCCTCCGGATTCTCTCCGAATTCATCTGCAATATCTATTATTAGATCTGCAGCCATGTCGCACGCTATATGGTACCTATCATTCTTTGAAAGAAATGTTACCAGCTGGGGCCTTTTTAGGTTCCTTCAATGCGGCAATAGCAGCCCGAAGTTGGGCCTTGCATTCCTCCAGCTCCTGTGATAGTCGACTATTCTTCTCTGTAAGAACCTGCATAATAAGATGATCCTTAAATCAGTTCTGCTAACTGTTTCAAGTCTCAGGGGCTACTGATACATATAATCGTCAGATTTCCTTACCCGTACATCCTTTACATACTGGTTCGTGGCTCTCGCTAGACCATTTTGAGCAGCATAGAGGTACGCCTCTCCAGAATTGAAGGCATGAAATGCCTCTGGTGAGAAGCAAGCGTCGCAGAGTACGGCCCGGTGACGCCTATGATTCATGGCGCTCTCCACTTCTGAATTTGTAGCGGATAGCCTATCTGCATCCTCTGTAGGGGGAGTACCCGGCGTCCTCCCCATGTCGGCTTCCGCTCTATGTCCGGTCCTGGAGCCCGACTGGTGGAAGCGTGATCGGCAGCCTCACCGGACATATTCCGGCGAGCGTTTTTCTGTTAAAGAAACATGGACGTCATTACATTTCAAGAAAGACGACAACCACGGAGCGGGGTTTCTGTCATACCTCTGCGCCGATGTCTCCATCCTGACCGCCTTCCTTTTTGGCCTGCCCGGCCTCGGTGCCTCTTGTTGGCGAGTTGTTGCGGGTTCGGCATGGCGTCCTGAATGCCTTCCCTGTAAAAACACCATATGTATATGATAGGTGAAGTGTCTAAAAGGGGATCCTAGTTTTTGGAGTTGGGATTTTTGGTTTTTCTTACGTGCGACGCAGGAAGCAGTCCGGGATAGTCGGACGTAATGGCCACCATGGCGTCATCACAGCTTAATTGATAGAATTGCCAGTCTATCAGCTCCACGAATATGTCCGGATCTTCTTCGAGTCTGGGACCGAGGGCCTGGTCAGGGTCCTCTGGTTGTGGAGATGGGCTGCTGACCTCCGTTATGGCTTTTCACAGTTCCTGCTGCAAAATGGCAAGGTGAGTACCTACGACAAAGAATGCGGGAAGAATGGGAGTAAGGAGATATAACTCACCCAGCTTGGAGGGTTGTACATGGAGAATCCATCCCGTGGCTTGATGCGGATGAACTCCTCTTCCTCTCCCTTGAACAATTCGGACATAATTTTTGCTAAAGTAGCAGCGTTGTCCGGACCCTTATGCCCGCAACGGGTGGCGTCATCTTCCCCGTTAAAACACCACAAGGGGTGCCCTCGATATTGAAGTGGTTGCACTCCCCGCATTATGCATATTGACATAACCTCGATTACTGTCAATCCTGATTGAGCCAGCGCTTTAATCCGGTTCATCAGGTAAAGGACTTCTCTGTTGTCTTCCTCCTGGGGGCTCTGTGGGCGCCAACTTCGGCGTTTCTTTAGAGGAGCATTGCTGAACTCAGGAAGACCCCGCTGAACAAGGTCCGGAAGGGGGACGTCCTCCATATAAAACCATTCTGAAGGCCAGTCTTCGGACGTCTTCTTCGGAGTACCGGACAGGTATCCGGTTTCAGCGATGCGCCATATTTCAGCTCCACCCACTTGATAAAGTGACCCCTTCTGTGTGCGAGGGGCGAGGCAAAATAACCTTTTCCACAGCTCGAAATGGGCCTCGCAGCCCAGGAATAACTCGCAGAGGGCAACATAGCCGGCGATGTGTAAAATGGAAGCAGGGGTAAAATTATGCAGTTGGAGGCCGTAAAACTCCAGGAGCCCGCGGAGGAACGGATGAATCGGAAATCCGAGTCCCCTCAATAAATAAGGGACAAGGCATACCCGCTCCCCCGTACAGGGGCTGGGGAAGCTCTCCGCTTGCTCCCCGCCATTGTAGGTGGCGAGCCCGGCTCGGACGGGCACCATATACGCTGGAGGGAGAAATCCCTTAGTCTGCAGTTCGACTAATCAATTGTGTGGGACTGAACAGCTCTCCCAATCACCGGGCTTAGGGATACGGGGGCGGGAGGAGGAGCTGCGGAGGTCGGCCATGCTATAGTGGATCTTTCTGAAGCACGATCCGATGGATTCTCGCTGGGGGGGATGGTATGGATTGGATCTAAGAATCCCCATCCCTTTAATAGACAATTTATTTATCTGGCTAGGGGGGCGAATGTAAAAATGCCCTGGCGCCTCGCATTCATCTGACGCGTGGAAGATAGCCCTTATTGGGCGCAGAAGCCAAGAGGTTCAACATTTATGGGACTGAACACTGCTTAACAAACGTTCGAAATTTGGAGAACAACCCGCCTTGCAATGCCGAAGACAACACTGCGCGCCGGACTCATCGTCATTGAAGCCTGGTTCGGGGGCTACTGAGGGAGTCCTGGATTAGGGGGTATCCAGACATCCGGATTATATCCTTTGGCCGGACTGTTGGACCATGAAGATACAAGATTGAAGACTTCGTCCAATGTCCGGATGGGACTCTACTTGGCGTGGAAGGCAAGCTAGGCAATACGGATATGTATATCTCCTCCTTTGTAACCGACCTTGTGTAACCCTGGCCCCCTCCGGTGTCTATATAAACCGGAGGGCTTTAGTCCGTAGGACAACATACAATCATACCATAGGCTAGCTTCTAGGGTTTAGCCTCTCTGATCTCGTGGTAGATCAACTCTTGTAATACCCATATTATCAAGTATAATCAAGCAGGACGTAGGGTTTTACCTCCATCAAGAGGGCCCGAACCTGGGTAAAACATCGTGTCCCCTGCCTCCTGTTACCATCCGCCTTAGACGCACATTTCGGGACCCCCTACCCGAGATCCGCCGGTTTTGACACCGACAGGGAGACCTATTTATAGGTAGAGGGAGCTAGGAGAGTCCAAATGAGGTGCGGTTTTCGGCCACGCGATCGTGATCGAACGACCGAGAGGATGGAGGGGGTTTAGCTGGATTTTGGGCCACTTTGGAGGGGTGTTGGGCTGCAACACACATGGGCCTTTACGGTTCCTCGTTAACCGTTGGAGTATCAAACAAACTTCAAATGGCACGAAACTTGACAGGCGGTCTACCGGTAGTATACCAAGGCCGCTTGGCAAGTCTCGGTCCAATCCGAGAACATTTAACACCCGCACACGAAAAGAGGCAAAAGGGGACGCCGGAGGACATAGGAGTGCCGGAATGCAAAACGGACAACGGGGAAAATGTTCGGATGCATGAGACGAACACGTATGCAAATGCGATGCACATGATGACATGATATGAGATGCATGACAAGGACAAAAGCAAAACGAAGACAAAACCCAACCACGAGGGAATATCATAACTTAGTGCCGAAAATGGCAAGAGTTGGAATACAAATATGGCAAGTTACATACGGGGTGTTACAACACTCCACCAGTACGAAAGTATCTCGTCCCGAGATCTAGGACTGGGAAAACTCCGGATATTCGGAACGGAGGTGGTCCTCGCGTTCCCAGGTGGCTTCACGGTGTGAATGATGTGACCACTTCTCACATCCCTAGCTTATGGTACTGCCTGGTGTTTTGCATCTTGTTGCATCATGTTTAAATTCTGTTTAAGTTGAAATGGGGATGTTCAAACCCTAGCACCAAATGGAACTCAACTAGGTTCAATCCAAAATCTTTTTCAAAGAACCCAAAATGCCCTTTGAAAATGTTCATGATTTCTGATAAAGGTGAAAACCTCTGCCAAAAATGATGAATATATTTCCAAGACATTCTGGATCTTTGAATTAACTCATATCGTATTTGAATTGGAACATTTAAATCCTATAAATATTTTTAAATGCTCTAATAATTTTGAAACTAGTTTTGGGTTGTTGGAAATAATCCAAACACTGCCCACCATTATTTTCAGGATTTTACAAAATGGATTAGTATTTTTACTAATTCAAAATAGAATAAAAGAAAATAGAAAACAAAAGGAGAAGATGGAGAGGGAACTAACCTGGGCCACCTACCTGTGTTACCTGCAGGCCCAGCCCACCTGGTAGCCCAGCCACCTGGCTGGCCCACCGAGGGCAGGGGCGTCTTCTTCCTCCTGCCAGAAGGCAGAGGAGAAGACAGCCACGGCGCCGCGGCGTGCCACGCCGGTAGTTGCCTGCCTGGCTGCCCCCTCGTCGCCCTGGACTCCCTTCGCGATGCCACGCACTCCCTCTCGACCCCCTCGCTCTCTCCCTGGACCCCCTCCCCCTCCTCTGCTCTCTCCCGCAGCACCACCGAGCGGAGCTCGCCGCCGCGCTCACTGCCACCGCGGCCACAACCATCCCCGAACCCCTTCAACACAACCCTGAGCTCCGAAACGACGTCATAGTCCTCCCCAACGAGCCAAACGACGCCGGACTCCCTGGAGCGCCCTCACCGACACCATCTTCGTCCTATGCACCGACGGTCGCCGTCGACCGATTCGTCGTCACCAAGCCATCCCCGAGCACGCTGGGATCACCGACGACCTCGCCGTGAGCTCCTCTACCGAACCCCCCTTCCCCGTGCTCGATAACCTAGCGTAGCCCCCATCTCTATCGATGTCGAGACCTCGCCGGCGCTGGTCATGTCGCCGCCGTCATTTTAGCTCGCCTCCGTCCAAGATGAGCACGTCACCGCGCTCAGGAAGCGACCAGGAGCCTAACGCACACGCTAACTTGCCCTCCCGTGCCCCACAGCGCCAACACCGCACTCACCCGAACTCCGGCGCCGCCGCGAGCTCACTTCCGGCGAGCTCCGACCACCCCGTCACCTCCCACCTACTCCGTTGGATGCGCGGGCACACAGGCTACCTCCTGGTGCCTTTCTCCGCCGCTCCCGTGGCCTCCCGGTGTGTTTCCGCCGTGGCCAGAGGTCACCGGTGACTAACTCCGGCGGGCTGACATGTCCGACTTAATTAGCCACTAACCACCCTGTTTAGTTTAACACTAGACACTGACATGTGGGCCCTGCCACTGACAGAATTAGTTTAGGATTAATCTAATATCAAATAACCCTGTTCAACCTCCTGTGTCACTGACGTGCGGGTCCCTGCCGTCAGGTTTGACTTGGACCCTCTCCGTTGACCTGCTGACGTCACACCGACGTCATGCTGACGCAGTAAGTCATTTTTTGGATTTAAAATAATCCAGAAAATTCCAGAAAATGTCTAAAACTTCTAAAAATCGTAGAAAATAATCTATAGCTCAGAATGAAATAATTTATATATGAAAAATGATCAGAAAAATTCAATCTATCCATCCGTGCCATTTTCGTGCATGTTTGAACAACTTAACCTCACTGTTTAGTCCAAAACATGATAATGCACTATTTGAATTCATAGTTTGAATTTGAATTTGAACCTTGAGTTCAAATCAACCCAAACCTTTATGTTACTAGTTGCATTAGCTCAAATCACAACATATTGTCATGTCATGATCATGTATCATATTGTGCATTGCATTGATTGTGCTCTTCCTTGTTTGCCGGTAATTGTCCCCTCTCGGTAGACGCTGCTCCGACGCTGTGATCGTTGACACTGATGAAGACTCAATGTTATCTTCAGAAGTGCCAGGCAAGCAAAACCCCCTTGTTCATTCTGATACAATCTCACTCTCTCGCTCCTGCTCTCTTTTACTGCATTAGGACAACAACGTTTCAACTGTTACATGCTGCGGTAGCTGAACTCCTTTCCTCTGCATGACCTATCATTGCCATGGTAAATAGATGAAACCCACTAGCCTGAGTAGGAGTTGTTTGAGCCCTGATGTGCCTACTCATTCATGTTTGTTTGTCATGCCTGCTACTGCTTAGAGTTGAGTCAGGTCTGATTCATCGGGGATGAATTGGAATGTGGTGAACATGTCCTACTGTTGAGAGCTAAGTGTGTGAACACGATTTGGTAAAGGTAGCGGTGAGAGGCCATGTAGGAGTACATGGTGGGTTGTCTCATTGCAGCCATTCTTAGGAACTGAGTTATGTGTTTGTGATCCATGAACAGTTACTACCACACATTGGGTTCCGGTAACTCAGCCCCTCTCGGCTTATTAATCAACTCGATCTCTGTCCAGGAGTTGCAACTAGTTTCTGGTGTTTGTAGGTAGTGTTAGTAGTCTACCAAGTGGCACCCGGTACAGGTGGGCTTGGGACAGAATAGGCACAGTGGCACGGTGTACCAAGTGGCACCCGGATGGTGGGCTTGGGAACCCTGCACACATCGTTTGGGGCCGTGAGCGACACCCTGGCCGGATCTCCTTGCGGATGGAACCCGAATAGGCGATAAACCTAGACTATAGACTTGTTGGTTAGTCAGCTCATGGCCGACACCCTCGCCCGGCTTCCGCTTGAAGGTTGCCGAGGTACATGACGTGTATAGAGCGATAAGTGGCGAGAGCGTGTGTGAAGAAGTACAGCCCTGCAGAGTTATCATTATCTATTCGAATAGCCGGATTCCTCGGATATGGAAACTTGGACCCCTTGCATAGTTCATAGACAAGTGAAAGTGGATACTCTAAAATGCGCAAGATAAGTGTGAGTTCTATGGATGGCGTTCTCGTAGGGAGACGGGAGCGGATCCATAGCGGTGTATTGATATGGTGAATATGTGGACTCGTGTGCGCCACCTCAAAAGAGTTACTTCCAGTCGTAGTTCAGGATAGCCACCGAGTCAAAGCTGGCTTGCTGCAGTTAAACTCCACCATCCCTTCGTTGATAATGATGCATATGTAGTTAGTTCTGATATAAGGCTTGCTGAGTACATTTGTACTCACGTTTGCTTAATTTATGTTTTTGCAGAGAGACTTCAGTCTCGCTAGTAGTTCCACGTGGACTTCGACGTTTAGCTTGTTACCTCAGCTACGATCTTGTACCCTTGGGAGGGTCTAGTAGATAGTCAGGCTCCTCAGCCTTCTTCATTTTTAGTTGTCTGTACTCAGACAAGTTAAGCTTCTACATGTGCTTTGACTTGTATGCTCTGAATGTTGGGTCATGAGACCCATGTTTGTAATATCTCGCTCCTCGGAGCCTAATGAATAAATACTTGAGTCGTAAATTTATGTTGTGATGCCATGTTGTATTTACACATATCGAGCATATTGTGTGTATGATTGAAATGCTTGGTATGTGTGGGATCCGACAACCTAGTTGTTTATCCTTGGTAGCCTCTCTTATGGGGAAATGTAGTCTTGTGCTTCCATGAGCCATAGTAGTCCGCTACAGCCCGGTTCACCGGAGTCCTGCTAGCCCAGCACTACTGCTCGGGAGCACTTGACTGGCCGGCATGTGATTCACTTTGTTCCTGTGTCTGTCCCTTCGGGGAAATGTCACGCGGTGACATCTGAAGTCCTACCTAGCCTGCTACAGCCCGGGTTCCCGAAGTCCTGTTAGCCCAGTGCTACAGCCCGGATTCACACGCTGCTGACCGACATGCTCGATGTTGATTCATGTATGCCTCTCCCCGTAAATTAGTGCCACTTTGGGTTCACGACTACTCATGTCGGCCCGGGTTCTCTGTCATATGGATGCTAGCGACACTATCATGTACGTGAGCCAAAAGGCGCAAACGGTCCCGGGCCATGGTAAGGCGACACCCGTGGGAATACCGTGCGTGAGGCCGCAAAGTGATATGAGGTGTTACAGGCTAGATCGGTGTGACTTAGAATCGGGGTCCTGACAGCACTTCACTTTCAGGAATTTGATAGACTTGTTGCGAGTCTTGCGCTCAGTTTCTTCAAGAATAGCAACGGGATGCTCATGATAAGACAGGTCTTCTTGGAGATCAATCTCTTCAAAGTTGATGGTGCGGTCAGGAGTCTTGAAACACTTGCGAAGCTGAGACACGTGAAACACGTCGTGCACATTTGCAAAGTTGGATGGAAGCTCAAGTTGATAGGCGAGATCGCCTCTTTTGCCAATGATCTTGAAAGGACCCACGTATCTAGGGGCAAGCTTCCCTTTGATACCGAAGCGACGAGTACCTTTCATTGGAGAGACTCGGAGGTAGACATGGTCTCCGATCTCGAAAGCCAAGTCACGATGCTTGCTATCATAGTAACTCTTCTGGCGCGATTACGCGGCTTTGAGATTTTCACGAATGACTTTGCACATTTCTTCAGCCTCTGTGATCAAGTCATTGCCAAGAAGTTGGCGTTCACCAGTCTCTGACCAATTAAGTGGAGTACGACACTTTCTGCCATAGAGAATCTCGAATGGGGCCTTGCCCGAACTCGCTTGGAAGCTGTTGTTGTAGGAGAACTCGGCATATGGAAGACAATCTTCCCACTTCATACCGAAAGAAATGACACATGCCCTGAGCATATCTTCAAGAATTTGATTGACTCGCTCGACTTGGCCACTAGTTTGAGGATGAAAGGTTGTGCTGAAGCGAATGCTTGTGCCCATAGCCTTCTGAAAGGAATCCCAGAACTTAGAGGTAAAGATGCTTCCACGATCTGAAGATATCAACTGCAGAATGCGGTGCAGAGAGACAATCCTGGAGGTATATAGCTCTGCCAACTGAGCTGGTGTGATAGATTCTTTGATAGGAAGAAAATGAGCCACTTTAGTGAGCTTGTCGATGACAACGAAGATAGCATCATTGCCACGCTTGGACTTGGGAAATCCAGTCACGAAGTCCATCTCAATATGGTCAAACTTCCATTCCGGAATGGCAAGATGTTGGAGGAGACCAGCTGGTCGTTGGTGTTCTGCTTTCACTCTTCTGCAGACATCACATTCATTGACGAACTGAGCAATCTCGCGCTTCATTCGAGTCCACCAATACGACTGCTTGAGGTCATGGTATATCTTTGTACTTCCAGGATGAATAGACATGAGTGAATTGTGAGCCTCGTTCATAATGACTTTACGAAGGTCACCCTTAGGAACAACAATACGATCCTCGAAGAAAAGAGTATCCTTGTCATCAAGACGATAGCACCTGTACTTGGGTTGGCTCTTGGCAATCCCAATCTTCACCTTCTTCACCGTTGCATCAAGAAGTTGAGCCTCACGAATCTGATCTTCCAAAGTAGGAGAGACTTGGAGGTTGGCAAGGAAACCTTGAGGAACAACTTGGAGATTAAGTTTACGGAAAGCTTCACAAAGATCCGGTTGGTAGGGCTTGAGAATCAAACTATTGCAGTAAGCCTTCCTGCTCAATGCGTCAGCAATGACATTGGCCTTGCCTGGAGTATATTCAATACTCGGATTATACTCTTGAATCATTTTGACCCAACGAGTCTGCCTGAGGTTGAGGTTGGGCTGAGTGAAGATGTACTTGAGACTCTTATGATCAGTGAAGATGTCCACTTTTCTTCCCAACAAGAGAAGTCTCCATGTTAAAAGAGCATGGACAACTACCGCTAACTCGAGGTCATGAGTGGGGTAGTTCTTTTCGTTGGGCTTCAAATGACGATAGGTATAGGCCACAACTTTCTTCTCTTGCATTAACACAGCACCGAGACCTTGCAGGGAAGCATCACAGAAAACCTCGAATGGTTTGGATTCATCAGGAGGAGTCAGAACTAGAGTTGTGACTAACTTCTCTTTGAGGGTGTTGAAGGCTACGTCACATTCAGGCGTCCAGACATACTTCACATGCTTCTGGAGGAGGTTGGAAAGAGGCTTCGCGATCTTAGAGAAATTCTCAACGAATCTTCGACAATAGCTTGCGAGCCCAAGGAAGCTGCGGAGCTGCTTCACATTCTAAGGCGGTTCCCAATTCACAATTGCAGACACCTTCTCAGGATTAATAGCTATGCCCTTGGAAGAGATGATATGCCCAAGGTAGAGAACCTCATCAAGCCAAAACTCGCACTTTGAAAACTTCGCATAGAACTGATGTTCTCTGAGTTTGTCCAGCACCAATCTCAAGTGCTTGGCATGATCCTCCTTGTTCTTGGAAAAGACCAAAATTTCATCGAGATAGACCAAGACGAAGTCATTTGTGTAGGGGTTGAAGATGAAGTTCATCATGCGAGAGAATGTTGGAGGAGCGTTGACAAGGCCGAAAGACATGAGAGTGTATTCATAAGAACCATAGCTTGTCCTGAATGTTGTCTTGGGGATGTCTTGCTCACGTATGTGAATCTGATGATAACCCATACGGAGGTCAAGCTTGGAGAATACTTGAGCACCTTTGAGTTGCTCGAAAAGCTCGTTGATGTTGGGAAGTGGGTACTTGTTCTTTATAGTCTTCTTGTTCAATGGACGGTAGTCGACACAAAGTCAGTCCGTTCCATCCTTCTTCTTGACAAAAAGAACACCACAACCCCATGGAGAAGAACTTGGTCGGATGAGACCCATACGCGCTTGTTCATCGAGTTGTTTCTTCAGCTCCTTCAACTCTTTCGGTCCAATCTTGTGAGGACATTTGCAAACAGGTTCCGTGCCAGGCTCAAGATCGATGACGAATTCAACTGGCCGGTGAGGAGGCATTCCTGGAAGATCTTCTGGAAAGACATCTTGATATTCATAAACGACTAGAATCTGAGAGATGGCATCCAACTCGCCCTTCTCATTGAGAGAAAACAGTCGAATGGTATCATCACGAGCGGCAAAGACGATCACATCCTCAGACGAGTGTGTCAATTGAATCTGCCTGGCAGCACAATCAAGCTGAGCCTTGTGCTTAGAAAGCCAGTCCATTCTGAGAATTAAATCAATATCCGAGTTACCAAGAACCATTGGAGAGGACAGAAATTTATAGTCTCCAAACTGAACAGAGACATCGGGAGCAACCAAACTAGAAGTCATAAGCTTTTCGAGAGAAACAACTAGCATGACTTTGGACAAAACCTCTGTGTTAACATTGTGCTTCGATGCAAAAGGAAATGACATGAAAGAATGAGATGCACCAGTATCAAAAAGAACTCTTGCAGGAATATCATTAACAGGAAGGTTACCCATTATCACTTCCGAAGAGTCCTCTGCCTAAGCTGCGTTCATCAAGTTGACCTTTGCAAACTTGGGATTATGCTTGACCACTGTATTCCTGGCAGATCTCACAGGAGGAGGAGGAGGCGGAAGACGCCTCTGGTTGAAGCATTTGTTTGCATAGTGACCCTTCTGCTGACACTTGTTGCATGTGACCTCTGAGAGCGGACGGTGATACGGAGCACTTGATCTTGGAGCATGAGACGAGGCCTTGTTCTGAAAGCCTGGGTTGGGTGGGTGGGAAGATCCATTGCCACCTTTGCTTTTCTGCTGATAAGGCTGACGGAATGGAGGAGGAGGAGGCAACCAATACTTTTGCTGCTTAGCTGCCACTTGAGTTGAAGAAGAAGGAGTTGCATCCCTGACTCTCTTCTTGGAATCATTGCACTTGAGCTGAGTAGTCTCTTGCTTTAGTGCCATATTGTAGAACTCATCATACTTTTTCGGCTCAAAAAGCACAAGAGCTAGTTGCAGATCTTCTCTGAGGCCACCTCTGAACTAATAAACCATGCTCTTCTCGTCAGGGACGTCTTGCTTGGCGAAGCGAGCGAGCTTCTAGAACATGATGTTGTATTGGTAAACAGACAAGCTGCCTTGCTTCAGATTGCGGAACTCCTCACACTTGCTCTCAACAACACTCTGAGGAATGTGGTGAGCTTTGAAGTCTTGGCGGAAATCATCCCAGGTAATCACACGACCTCCTCTGGAATCTTTGTATTGTTGATACCACTCTGTAGCTTGGTCTTTGAGTTGGAACGAAGCAAACTTGACAAAGTCCTTAGGCCTGACGTTGCTGCACTCGAAATGTTTGCAGATATCCACGAGCCAATCATCAGCGTCTGTGGCCTCGACACAGTTACTGAAGGTCTTTGGCTGGTTTGCGAGGAACTGGTTGAGTGTAGCAAACTGAGTTTGATTGTTGCCATTGCCTTGATTTCCTTGGTTGCACTCTTGCAAGAGTTGCATAACCAGCTGCGTGTTGGCGTTGGTAGCGGCCATCACAGCTTGCCATGCCTCCGGAGGTGGAGGTGGTGGCGGTGGTTCCGGATTCTGACGCGTTGGAGGAGCCATCCTGAAGAGGGTGACATCCGTTAGCATCTTGACAGACATATATTCAAGCTGAATCAAAGGATCGAAATTGCAACATATAGCCTTAACATTCGAACAAGAATGAATGAATGAATTCCAAATTAAATGATCACACGTCCATAAATTGAGAAGCCACTTAGATAGAGGTAGATGAATAAAACAACAAGGTACGGACATGAAACAAATACTTGGTAAGGATTACCCAATCACAAACCAAATATCTGCGGAAGAAATACTAGAGCTACATGAATTCACACCTATGAAACTCCCGAAACTTTCTGGTTATGCAATCAGGTGTTGGGGATACAGGGGAAGCATAATATCTCACCCAAAACTAGCAAATCCTACATCTAGCAGTATCCATCGTTCAACACATAACCAAGAAACCTTCGGAAATCATTTACCTCAACCTTCGAAAAGCATCCGTTATACGAGTTATGGCAATACTCCCGAACTCCCACCCCAGTACTGGGTGGCGTCGAGGTTATCTCACCAACAACTGCATAAAAGAGATTTTCGATGTCGGTGAAACTCAGGTATTCCAGAACTGCAACGATAAAATTGTGACGACAACACCTCGGAGCTCAACTCCCCGGGACACTGCCACAACCCCTAAATGTCAGGAGGCACCAAGAACAATGTTCTCGTCACAAAACCATCGGAACGATTCCAAGATACCCGCGTGATCCTACAAAAAAAATTTAGTGAAATTTGAGAAGAGAAGAGTCAAAACTCTACGTCAGGATGCCTCACCAGAGCGACGAAGGGACTGAGGAGTAAAAAGAATCCTACTCTCCGATATATATAATCCTAAAAGACTCAAAACATTTTTCTAGACTCAACAACACCAGCGATTCGATCAAGCAGGGGACTCCTAAGTCGGGGAAGGCTCTGATTACCAACCTGTAACACCCACGATGCGGGTATATCTCCCATGTGTCGGAGCATGACTTAGAGGCACAACCGCATTGTAGGCATGTCGCAAGAGGGGTAACCTTTACACATCCCATGTAGTGAATAAGAAAGAGGTATAGAGTTGGCTTACAATCGCCACTCCAAACAATACATAAATATAGCATTACATCATCCAGATACAATCAGGGTCCGACTACGGAACCAAAATAAAGACAACCCCAAATGCATAAGATCCCCGATCGCCCCAACTGGGCTCTGAAGGAAATATGCCCTAGAGGCAATAATAAAGTTATTATTTATTTCCTTATAATCATGATAAATGTTTATTATTCATGCTAGAATTGTATTTTCCGGAAACATAATACATGTGTGAATACATAGACAAACAGAGTGTCACTAGTATGCCTCTACTTGACTAGCTCGTTAATCAAAGATGGTTATGTTTCCTAACCATGAACAATGAGTTGTTATTTGATTAACGAGGTCACATCATTAGTAGAATGATCTGATTGACATGACCCATTCCATTAGCTTAGCACCTGATCGTTTAGTATGTTGCTATTGCTTTCTTCATGACTTATACATGTTCCTACGACTATGAGATTATGCAACTCCCGTTTACCGGAGGAACACTTTGGGTACTACCAAACGTCACAACGTAAATGGGTGATTATAAAGGAGTACTACAGGTGTCTCCAATGGTCGATGTTCGGTTGGCGTATTTCGAGATTAGGATTTGTCACTCCGATTGTCGGAGAGGTATCTCTGGGCCCTCTCGGTAATACACATCACATAAGCCTTGCAAGCATTACAACTAATATGTTAGTTGTGAGATGATGTATTACGGAACGAGTAAAGAGACTTGCCGTTAACGAGATTGAACTAGGTATTGGATACCGACGATCGAATCTCGGGCAAGTAACATACCGATGACAAAGGGAACAACGTATGTTGTTATGCGGTCTGACCGATAAAGATCTTCGTAGAATATGTAGGAGCCAATATGGGCATCCAGGTCCCGCTATTGGTTATTGACCAGAGACATGTCTCGGTCATGTCTACATTGTTCTCGAACCCGTAGGGTCCGCACGCTTAAGGTTACGATGACAGTTATATTATGAGTTTATATGCATTTTGATGTACCGAAGGTTGTTCGGAGTCCCGGATGTGATCACGGACATGACGAGGAGTCTCGAAATGGTCGAGACGTAAAGATTGATATATTGGAAGCCTATGTTTGGACATCGGAAGTGTTCCGGGTGAAATCGGGATTTTACCGGGTTACCGGGAGGTTACCGGAACCCCCCGGGAGCCATATGGGCCATCATGGGCCTTAGTGGAAAGGAGAAAGGGGCAGCCCAAGGTGGCTGCGCCTCTTTCCCCTCCCCTAGTCCTATTAGGACTAGGAGAAGGTGGCCGGCCCCCCTCTCTCCCTTCCCCTCCGAGGAATCCTAGTTGGACTAGGATTGGGGGGAGGAATCCTACTCCCAGAGGGAGTAGGACTCTCCTGCGCCTCCCTCTTTGGCCGGCCAGCCTCCCCTCCTCTCCTCCTTTATATACGGAGGCAGGGGCACCTCTAAACACACAAGTTGATACAAGTTGATCCACGTGATCGATTCCTTAGCCGTGTGCGGTGCCCCCTGCCACCATATTCCTCGATAATACTGTAGCGGAGTTTAGGCGAAGCCCTGCTGCTGTAGTTCATCAAGATCGTCACCACGCCGTCGTGCTGACGAAACTCTTCCCCGACACTTTGCTGGATCGGAGTCCGGGGATCGTCATCGAGCTGAACGTGTGCTCGAACTCGGAGGTGCCGTAGTTTCGGTGCTTGATCGGTTGGATCGTGAAGACGTACGACTACTTCCTCTACGTCGTGTCATTGCTTCCGCAGTCGGTCTGCGTTGGGTACGTAGACAACACTCTCCTCTCGTTGCTATGCATCACATGATCCTGTGTGCGCGTAGGAAAATTTTGAAATTACTACGAAACCCAACAGTGGCATCCGAGCCTAGGTTAATGATGTTGATGTTATATGCACGAGTAGAACACAAGTGAGTTGTGGACGATACAAGTCATATTGCCTACCAGCATGTCATATTTTGGTTCAGCGGTATTGTTGGACGAGACGACCCGGACCAACCTTACGCGTACGCTTACGCGAGACCGGTTCCCTCGACGTGCTTTGCACAGAGATGGCTTGCGGGCGACTGCCTCTCCAACTTTAGTTGAACCAAGTATGGCTACGCCCGGTCCTTGTGAAGGTTAAAACAGAGTCTATTTGACAAACTATCGTTGTGGTTTTGATGCGTAGGTGAGATTGGTTCTTACTTAAGCCCGTAGCAGCCACGTAAAACATGCAACAACAAAGTAGAGGACGTCTAACTTGTTTTTGCAGGGCATGTTGTGATGTGATATGGTCAAGGCATGATGCTGAATTTTATTGTATGAGATGATCATGTTTTGTAACCAAGTTATCGGCAACTGGCAGGAGCCATATGGTTGTCGCTTTATTGTATGCAATGCAATCGCGATGTAATGCTTTACTTTATTACTAAACGGTAGTGATAGTCGTGGAAGCATAAGATTGGCGAGACGACAACGATGCTACGATGGAGATCAAGGTGTCGCGCCGGTGACGATGGTGATCATGACGGTGCTTCGGAGATGGAGATCACAAGCACAAGATAATGATGGCCATATCATATCACTTATATTGATTGCATGTGATGTTTATCTTTTTATGCATCTTATCTTGCTTTGATTGACGGTAGCATTATAAGATGATCTCTCACTAAATTATCAAGAAGTGTTCTCCCTGAGTATGCACCGTTGCAAAAGTTCTTCGTGCTGAGACACCACGTGATGATCGGGTGTGATAGGCTCTGTTGGGTTTCGTAGTAATTTCAAAAATTTTCCTACGCGCACACAGGATCATGTGATGCATAGCAACGAGAAGAGAGTGTTGTCTACGTACCCAACGCAGACCGACTGCGGAAGCAATGACACGACGTAGAGGAAGTAGTCGTACGTCTTCACGATCCAACCGATCAAGCACCGAAACTACGGCACCTCCGAGTTCGAGCACACGTTCAGCCCGATGACGATCCCCGGACTCCGATCCAGCAAAGTATCGGGGAAGAGTTTCGTCAGCACGACGGCGTGGTGACGATCTTGATGAACTACAGCAGCAGGGCTTCGCCTAAAACTCCGCTACAGTATTATCGAGGTATATGGTGGCAGGGGGCACCGCACACGGCTAAGGAATAGATCACGTGGATCAACTTGTGTCAACTTGTGTGTCTATGGGGTGCCCCTGCCCCTGTATATAAAGGATGGAGGAGGAGGAGGCCGGCCAAGGCAAAGGTGCGGCCAGGATAGGGAGTCCTACTAGGACTCCAAGTCCTAGTAGGAGTCCACCAAGAGGGGAGGAAGGGAGAAGGAATAGGAGGAGAAGGAGAGGTGGCCGGCCCCCTTTTCCCTAGTCCAATTCGGACTAGAGGGGAGGGGGGGCGAAGCCTTTTTCTCCTCTTCCCACTAAAGCCCATCAAGGCCCAATACTCTTCCCCGTATTCCCGTAACCCCCCGGTACTCCGGAAAATACCCGAATCACTCGGAACCTTTCCGAACTCCGAATATAGTCGTCCAATATATCGATCTTTACGTCTCGACCATTTCGAGACTCCTCGTCATGTCCCCGATCTCATCCGGGACTCCGAACTCCTTCGGTACATCAAAACTCATAAACTCATAATATAACTGTCATCGAAACCTTAAGCGTGCGGACCCTACGGGTTCGAGAACAATGTAGACATGACCAAGACACGTTTCCGGTCAATAACCAATAGCGGGACCTGGATGCCCATATTGGCTCCTACATATTCTACGAAGATCTTTATCGGTCAGACCGCATAACGACATACGTTGTTCCCTTTGTCATCGGTATGTTACTTGCCCGAGATTTGATCGTCGGTATCCAATACCTAGTTCAATCTCGTTAACGGCAAGTCTCTTTACTCGTTCCGTAATACATCATCTCACAACTAACATATTAGTTGTAATGCTTGCAAGGCTTATGTGATGTGTATTACCGAGAGGGCCCAGAGATACCTCTCCGACAATCGGAGTGACAAATCCTAATCTCGAAATACGCCAACCCAACATCGACCATTGGAGACACCTGTAGTACTCCTTTATAATCACCCATTTACGTTGTGACGTTTGGTAGTACCCAAAGTGTTCCTCCGGTAAACGGGAGTTGCATAATCTCATAGTCGTAGGAACATGTATAAGTCATGAAGAAAGCAATAGCAACATACTAAACGATCAGGTGCTAAGCTAATGGAATGGGTCATGTCAATCAGATCATTCTACTAATGATGTAACCTCGTTAATCAAATAACAACTCATTGTTCATGGTTAGGAAACATAACCATCTTTGATTAACGAGCTAGTCAAGTAGAGGCATACTAGTGACACTCTGTTTGTCTATGTATTCACACATGTATTATGTTTCCGGAAAATACAATTCTAGCATGAATAATAAACATTTATCATGATTATAAGGAAATAAATAATAACTTTATTATTGCCTCTAGGGCATATTTCCTTCAGGGAGGTCGACCATGGAAGCCATTTTCTTGGTACGACAACTTATGGAGAGATATAGGGAGCATAAGAAGGACTTGCATATGGTGTTCATTGACTTGGAGAAGGCCTATGATAAGATACCGCGGAATGTCATGTGGTGGGCCTTGGAGAAACACAAAGTCCCAGCAAAGTACATTACCCTCATCAAGGACATGTACAATAATGTTGTGACAAGTGTTCGAACAAGTGATGTCGACACCGATGACTTCCCGATTAAGATAGGACTGCATCAGGGGTCAGCTTTGAGCCCTTATCTTTTTGCATTGGTGATGGATGAGGTCACAAGGGGTATACAAGGAGATATCCCATGGTGTATGCTCTTTGCGGATAATGTGGTGCTAGTTGACGATAGTCGGACGGGGGTAAATAGGAAGTTAGAGTTATGGAGACAAACCTTGGAATCGAAAGGGTTTAGGCTTAGTAGAACTAAAACCGAGTACATGATGTGCGGTTTCAGTACTACTAGCTGTGAGGAGGAGGAGGTTAGCCTTGATGGCCAGGTGGTACCTCGGAAGGACACCTTTCGGTATTTGGGGTCAATGTTGCAGGAGGATGGGAGTATTGATGAAGATGTGAACCATCGAATCAAAGCCGGATGGATGAAGTGGCGCCAAGCTTCTGGCATTCTCTGTGACAAGAGAGTGCCACAAAAGCTAAAAGGCAAGTTCTACAGGACGACGGTTCGACCCGCAATGTTGTATGGCACGGAGTGTTGGCCGACTAAAAGGCGACATGTGTTGGGTTTCGTAGTAATTTCAAAAAATTTCCTACGCGCACACAGGATCATGTGATGCATAGCAACGAGAGGAGAGTGTTGTCTACGTACCCAACGCAGACCGACTGCGGAAGCAATGACACGATGTAGAGGAAGTAGTCGTACGTCTTCACGATCCAACCGATCAAGCACCGAAACTACGGCACCTCCGAGTTCGAGCACACGTTCAGCTCGATGACGATCCCCGGACTCCGATCCAGCAAAGTGTCGGGGAAGAGTTTCGTCAGCACGACGGCGTGGTGACGATCTTGATGAACTACAGCAGCAGGGCTTCGCCTAAACTCCGCTACAGTATTATCGAGGAATATGGTGGCAGGGGGCACCGCACACGGCTAAGGAATCGATCACGTGGATCAACTTGTGTCAACTTGTGTGTTTAGAGGTGCCCCTGCCTCCGTATATAAAGGAGGAGAGGAGGGGAGGCTGGCCGGCCAAAGAGGGAGGCGCAGGAGAGTCCTACTCCCTCTGGGCGTAGGATTCCTCCCCCCAATCCTAGTCCAACTAGGATTCCTCGGAGGGGAAGGGAGAGAGGGGGGCCGGCCACCTTCTCCTAGTCCTAATAGGACTAGGGGAGGGGAAAGAGGCGCAGCCACCTTGGGCTGCCCCTTTCTCCTTTCCACTAAGGCCCATGATGGCCCATATGGCTCCCGGGGGGTTCCGGTAACCTCCCGGTAACCCGGTAAAATCCCGATTTCACCCGGAACACTTCCGATGTCCAAACATAGGCTTCCAATATATCAATCTTTACGTCTCGACCATTTCGAGACTCCTCGTCATGTCCGTGATCACATCCGGGACTCCGAACAACCTTCGGTACATCAAAATGCATAAACTCATAATATAACTGTCATCGTAACCTTAAGCGTGCGGACCCTACGGGTTCGAGAACAATGTAGACATGATCGAGACATGTCTCTGGTCAATAACCAATAGCGGGACCTGGATGCCCATATTGGCTCCTACATATTCTACGAAGATCTTTATCGGTCAGACCGCATAACAACATACGTTGTTCCCTTTGTCATCGGTATGTTACTTGCCCGAGATTCGATCGTCGGTATCCAATACCTAGTTCAATCTCGTTAACGGCAAGTCTCTTTACTCCTTCCGTAATACATCATCTCACAACTAACATATTAGTTGTAATGCTTGCAAGGCTTATGTGATGTGTATTACCGAGAGGGCCCAGAGATACCTCTCCGACAATCGGAGTGACAAATCCTAATCTCGAAATACGCCAACCCAACATCGACCATTGGAGACACCTGTAGTACTCCTTTATAATCACCCATTTACGTTGTGACGTTTGGTAGTACCCAAAGTGTTCCTCCGGTAAACGGGAGTTGCATAATCTCATAGTCGTAGGAACATGTATAAGTCATGAAGAAAGCAATAGCAACATACTAAACGATCAGGTGCTAAGCTAATGGAATGGGTCATGTCAATCAGATCATTCTACTAATGATGTGACCTCGTTAATCAAATAACAACTCATTGTTCATGGTTAGGAAACATAACCATCTTTGATTAACGAGCTAGTCAAGTAGAGGCATACTAGTGACACTCTGTTTGTCTATGTATTCACACATGTATTATGTTTCCGGAAAATACAATTCTAGCATGAATAATAAACATTTATCATGATTATAAGGAAATAAATAATAACTTTATTATTGCCTCTAGGGCATATTTCCTTCACAAAGAATTTCAGAGTGAAGTTGAAAATCATCGTAACAAGAAAATAAAGTTTCTACGATCTGATCGTGGAGGAGAATATTTGAGTTACGAGTTTGGTGTACATTTGAAAAATTGTGGAATAGTTTCGCAACTCACGCCACCCGGAACACCACAGCGTAATGGTGTGTCCGAACGTCGTAATCGTACTTTACTAGATATGGTGCGATCTATGATGTCTCTTACAGATTTACCGCTATCATTTTGGGGATATGCTTTAGAGACGGCCGCATTCACGTTAAATAGGGCACCATCAAAATCCGTTGAGACGACGCCTTATGAACTATGGTTTGGCAAGAAACCAAAGTTGTCGTTTCTTAAAGTTTGGGGCTGCGATGCTTATGTGAAAAAGCTTCAACCTGATAAGCTCGAACCCAAATCGGAGAAATGTGTCTTCATAGGATACCCAAAGGAAACTGTTGGGTACACCTTCTATCACAGATCCGAAGGCAAAACATTCGTTGCTAAGAATGGATCATTTCTAGAGAAGGAGTTTCTCTTGAAAGAAGTGAGTGGGAGGAAAGTAGAACTTGACGAGGTAACTGTACCTGCTCCCTTACTGGAAAGTAGTTCATCATAGAAAACTGTTTCAGTGACACCTACACCAGTTAGTGAGGAAGCCAATGATAATGATCATGAAACTTCAGATCAAGATACTACTGAACTTCGTAGATCAACCAGAGTAAGATCCGCACCAGAGTGGTACGGTAATCCTGTTCTGGAGGTCATGCTACTAGATCATGATGAACCTACGAACTATGAAGAAGCGATGGTGAGCCCAGATTCCGCAAAGTGGCTAGAAGCCATGAAATCTGAGATGGGATCCATGTATGAGAACAAAGTATGGACTTTGGTTGACTTGCCCGATGATCGGCAAGCGATTGAGAATAAATGGATCTTTAAGAAGAAGACTGACGCTGATGGTAATGTTACTGTCTACAAAGCTCGACTTGTCGCAAAAGGTTTTCGGCAAGTTCAAGGAATTGACTACAATGAGACCTTCTCACCCGTAGTGATGCTTAAGTCCGTCCGAATCATGTTAGCAATTGCCGCATTTTATGATTATGAAATTTGGCAAATGGATGTCAAAACTGCATTCCTGAATGGATTCCTGGAAGAAGAGTTGTATATGATGCAACCAGAAGGTTTTGTCGATCCAAAGGGAGCTAACAAAGTGTGCAAGCTCCAGCGATCCATTTATGGACTGGTGCAAGCCTCTCAGAGTTGGAATAAACGTTTTGATAGTGTGATCAAAGCATTTGGTTTTATACAGACTTTTGGAGAAGCCTGTATTTACAAGAAAGTGAGTGGGAGCTCTGTAGCATTTCTGATATTATAAGTGGATGACATATTACTGATTGGAAATGATATAGAATTTCTGGATAGCATAAAGGGATACTTGAATAAAAGTTTTTCAATGAAAGACCTCGGTGAAGCTGCTTACATATTAGGCATTAAGATCTATAGAGACAGATCAAGACGCTTAATTGGACTTTCACAAAGCACATACCTTGACAAAATTTTGAAGAAATTCAAAATGGATCAAGCAAAGAAAGGGTTCTTGCCTGTGTTACAAGGTGTGAAATTGAGTAAGACTCAATGCCCGACCACTGCAGAAGATAGAGAGAATATGAAAGATGTTCCCTATGCATCAGCCATAGGCTCTATCATGTATGCAATGCTGTGTACCAGACCTGATGTGTGCCTTGCTATAAGTTTAGCAGGGAGGTACCAAAGTAATCCAGGAATGGATCACTGGACAGCGGTCAAGAACATCCTGAAATACCTGAAAAGGACTAAGGATATATTTCTCGTATATGGAAGTGACAAAGAGCTCATCGTAAAAGGTTACGTTGATGCAAGCTTTGACACTGATCCGGATGATTCTAAATCGCAAACCGGATACGTGTTTACATTAAACGGTGGAGCTGTCAGTTGGTGCAGTTCTAAACAAAGCGTCGTAGCGGGATCTACATGTGAAGCGGAATACATAGCTGCTTCGGAAGCAGCAAATGAAGGAGTCTGGATGAAGGAATTCATATCCGATCTAGGTGTCATACCTAGTGCATCGGGTCCAATGAAAATCTTTTGTGACAATACTGGTGCAATTGCCTTGGCAAAGGAATCCAGATTTCACAAAAGGACCAAACACATCAAGAGACGCTTCAACTCCATCCGGGATCTAGTCCAGGTGGGAGACATAGAGATTTGCAAGATACATACGGATCTGAATATTGCAGACCTGTTGACTAAGCCTCTTCCACGAGCAAAACATGATCAGCACCAAAGCTCCATGGGTGTTAGATTCATTACAGTGTAATCTAGATTATTGACTCTAGTGCAAGTGGGAGACTGAAGGAAATATGCCCTAGAGGCAATAATAAAGTTATTATTTATTTCCTTATAATCATGATAAATGTTTATTATTCATGCTAGAATTGTATTTTCCGGAAACATAATACATGTGTGAATACATAGACAAACAGAGTGTCACTAGTATGCCTCTACTTGACTAGCTTGTTAATCAAAGATGGTTATGTTTCCTAACCATGAACAATGAGTTGTTATTTGATTAACGAGGTCACATCATTAGTAGAATGATCTGATTGACATGACCCATTCCATTAGCTTAGCACCTGATCGTTTAGTATGTTGCTATTGCTTTCTTCATGACTTATACATGTTCCTACGACTATGAGATTATGCAACTCCCGTTTACTGGAGGAAACTTTGGGTACTACCAAACGTCACAACGTAAATGGGTGATTATAAAGGAGTACTACAGGTGTCTCCAATGGTCGATGTTGGGTTGGCGTATTTCGAGATTAGGATTTGTCACTCCGATTGTCGGAGAGGTATCTCTGGGCCCTCTCGGTAATACACATCACATAAGCCTTGCAAGCATTACAACTAATATGTTAGTTGTGAGATGATGTATTACGGAACGAGTAAAGAGACTTGCCGTTAACGAGATTGAACTAGGTATTGGATACCGACGATCGAATCTCGGGCAAGTAACATACCGATGACAAAGGGAACAACGTATGTTGTTATGCGGTCTGACCGATAAAGATCTTCGTAGAATATGTAGGAGCCAATATGGGCATCCAGGTCCCGCTATTGGTTATTGACCAGAGACATGTCTCGGTCATGTCTACATTGTTCTCGAACCCGTAGGGTCCGCACGCTTAAGGTTACGATGACAGTTATATTATGAGTTTATGCATTTTGATGTACCGAAGGTTGTTCGGAGTCCCGGATGTGATCATGGACATGACGAGGAGTCTCGAAATGGTCGATACGTAAAGATTGATATATTGGAAGCCTATGTTTGGACATCGGAAGTGTTCCAGGTGAAATCGGGATTTTACCGGGTTACCGGGAGGTTACCGGAACCCCCCGGGAGCCATATGAGCCATCATGGGCCTTAGTGGAAAGGAGAAAGGGGCAGCCCAAGGTGGCTGCGCCTCTTTCCCCTCCCCTAGTCCTATTAGGACTAGGAGAAGGTGGCCGGCCCCCCTCTCTCCCTTCCCCTCCGAGGAATCCTAGTTGGACTAGGATTGGGGGGAGGAATCCTACTCCCAGAGGGAGTAGGACTCTCCTGCGCCTCCCTCTTTGGCCGGCCAGCCTCCCCTCCTCTCCTCCTTTATATACGGAGGCAGGGGCACCTCTAAACACACAAGTTGACACAAGTTGATCCACGTGATCGATTCCTTAGCCGTGTGCGGTGCCCCCTGCCACCATATTCCTCGATAATACTGTAGCGGAGTTTAGGCGAAGCCCTGCTGCTGTAGTTCATCAAGATCGTCACCACGCCGTCGTGCTGACGAAACTCTTCCCCGACACTTTGCTGGATCGGAGTCCGGGGATCGTCATCGAGCTGAACGTGTGCTCGAACTCGGAGGTGCCGTACTTTCGGTGCTTGATCGGTTGGATCGTGAAGACGTACGACTACTTCCTCTACGTCGTGTCATTGCTTCCGCAGTCGGTCTGCGTTGGGTACGTAGACAACACTCTCCTCTCGTTGCTATGCATCACATGATCCTGTGTGCGCGTAGGAAAATTTTGAAATTACTACGAAACCCAACAGGCTCCACTACTGATTGTCTAGAAAGGAAACGTAGTAATGTCCTGAGTCCTCATCGAACTCCCACTTGAGCTCAGTCGCATCTCCTGGAATGGTATCATCAACACCTGCATCTGGTTTTGGAAGTAATCTATGAGTCACGGGGACTCAGCAATCTCACACCCTCACGATCAAGACTATTTAAGCTTATGGGTAGGTAAAAGGTATGTGAGGTGGAGCTGCAGCGAGCACTAGCATATATGGTGGCTAACATACGCAAATGAGAGCGAGAAGAGAAGGCAAGGCACGATCGAGAATCTATGATCAAGAAGTGATCCTAGAACAACTTAAGTTCAAGCATAACATGAGACCGTGTTCTCTTCCCGGACTCCGCCGAAAAGAGACCATCACGGCTACACACGCGGTTGATCCATTTTAATTAAGTTAAGTTTCAGGTTTTCTACAACAGGACATTAACAAATACCCATCTGCCCATAACCGCGGGCACGGCTTTCGAAAGTTCAAATCCCTGCAGGGGTGTCCCAACTTAGCCCATCACAAGCTCTCACGGTCAATGAAAGATATTCCTTCTCCTAGGACGGCCCGATTAGACTCGAAATCCCGGTTACAAGACATCTCGACAATGGTAAAACTAAACCAGCAAAACCGCCCGATGTGCCGACAAATCCCGATAGGAGTCGCACGTATCTCATTCTCAGGGCACATCGGATGAGCAATCTGTATAACTAAAACCAACCCTCGAGTTTCCCCGAGGTGGCGCTGCAAGGGGCTCTAGTTTGGACCAACACTCAGAGGAGCACTGGCCCGGGGGGTTAAAATAAAGATGACCCTTGAGTCCGCGGAACCCAAGGGAAAAAGGCTAGGTGGCAAATGATAAAACCAAGGTTGGGCCTTGCTGGAGGAGTTTTATTCAAGGCGGACTGTCAAGGGGTTCCCATTATAACCCAACCGTGTAAGGAACGCAAAATCAAGGAACATAACACCGGTATGACGGAAACTAGGGCAGCAAGAGTGGAACAAAACACTAGGCATAAGGCCGAGCCTTCCATCCTTTACCAAGTATATAGATGCATTAAAGTAAACAAGTTATAATAATGATATCCCAACAATAATCATGTTCCAACAAGGAACAAACTCCAATCTTCACCTGCAACTAGCAACGCTATAAGAGGGGCTGAGCAAAACGGTAACATAGCCAAACAACGGTTTGCTAGGACAAGGTGGTTTAGAGGTTTGACATGGCAATATGGGAGGCATGATATAGCATGTGGTAGGTATCGCGGCATAGGCATAGCAAAAGAGCGAGCAACTAGCAAGCAACGATAGAAGTGATTTCGAGGGTATGGTCATCTTGCCTGCAAAGTTCTCCGAGTTGACGTAAGCTTGATCCTCGTAAGCGTTCTCAACGGGTTCCTCGATCACCTACTCGTCTCCCGGCTCTACCCAAAGCAAGAACACAAGCAAGGGAAAACACAATCAACCACGGTGCAATGCACAAGCAACATGATGCAAAACATGGCATGATATGCGGGCTGTGATATGCAATGCATATGCGTGCTCCGGAAGAAAAAGATTGAACGAGGCCTTAACTTGGCAAACCAAGAGCGCCGCTGGAAAGATGAGTTGATTTCGGTCGAAATCGATATAAAGATCACCGGAATCGGATGCACGGTTTGCAAATGGCAAGCAAAACAATAATGGCACAAATCTACGATTAACAGCACGATGCCTTTTAGAATGCAACAAGAAACTAAGCTACTGCACTCTAACATAGAAACAAAGCACATGGCAATTATCCACTTAAAATGCTTGACAAAAGATGAACACTGAGCTACGGCTAAATCACACAATAGCAGGTTCACAGACTTAGTGAAAATAACATGTCAGGATTTAACATCGGGAAGCAATGTTTAGAGCAAGTTACCAACATGCTACAGGAACATATCATGGCAAAGAAAGGCATGGCATGAAACTACTCAAAACATATAACAAAGGTCCCTTACTGACCATAAGCCAAAAAGGATCAGAAGATATGATGGCACCCATGTAAACATAGCAAGTTTCGTTAACAGATTCAGACTTTGCAGAAAACTGGACATGGCAAAAACAGAGTTACGTAGGCATGTTTGTGAGCTCGATGCACTCACCACAAGGCATTGCATGACAAACTAAGCATACACCCAGCAAGAAGGCATGATCAAGTAGCTAAACATGGCAAGAACAATCTCATAGCATGCATGGATCAACTACAACAACCTCGGCAAAATTGATTAACACATAAGCAACCTGCCAGGAACATTTTATAGCAAAAGTAGAGCAAGATTGAGTCATGCTAGGGAACTCCATAATTGCAAACAAAGACATGGATGGATAGAACATAACAATATCTCAAAATCATCCTTACTGAACATGCTCAAAAGAGGCATGGATCACTCTGTAGCAACATGAATACATGGCATAAAAATAACATCAGGGAAATGACTTACAAGAATTCTAAGTCCCTGAAATCAGCAACATCACGAGAGCTACTTTGCATGCTTGTTCTAGTCACCACATTGATCACAAAAATACATGGCATACACCCCTGTAAAGATGGCATGGCATAGCCCAAAACACATGTAGGGTCAAGTTCATAGGAGGCACACATTAAACATGGAAAAAATGACAAATGTCCATAATCTGATAAGAAACAGAAACTAACATTACATAGCACTCTTGCAACAGCATTTAGGGCATCAAGATGGACTCAAAAAAGCATGGTGCAATGGAAAGAAATGAAGAGCACATCCATACGAACAATTTTATATATTACACGCCCAAAACGGAGCTACGGATGATGAGACATGATGCCATGAACATGCCTAAAAATATGGAAAACTAGGGAGAAAAACGAAAGTCAACCCTAGGGTTTTCAAATCCAGATCTGGGGCGGCGCGGACTTCAAGGTTCGCAGGAAAACGCTGCGGCGGCCGGAGCTTCTCGCCGGAGAGGATGTAGCTCGCCGGAGTGGGAGGAAGGTGGCGGCGAGGGGGCGACAAGGAGGAGGCCGGGCGGCGGCGGAGAAGGTCGCCGGCGGGCGCGGCGAAGGCGCGGCAGAGCTGCGCCGGCGAGGCGGAGGCGGCGGTCGGCGTGAGGCAGCGGGGCGGCGCGGCGGCCGGCAGCGACAGGCGGCGGAGGGCGCGTGCGACGGGGCGCGGCCCGGGTCGGGCACGGGAGGGCCGGCCACGGGCCAGGCGGGCCGGCGCGGTCGGTGGCGGGACGGCAACACGTGGCAGACACCGGTGGACGCGGGCGGTGGCGAACGCGTGCGGCCGGCGGCGGACGTGTCCGGTGGCGCGGAGGAGTGGGCTAGGGTTTTGGACTGCGGGAATTTCGGAGGGGGAGACCTATTTATAGGTAGAGGGAGCTAGGAGAGTCCAAATGAGGTGCGATTTTCGGCCACGCGATCGTGATCGAACAACCGAGAGGATGAACGGGGTTTAGCTAGGTTTTGGGCCACTTTGGAGGGGTGTTGGGCTGCAACACACACGAGGCCTTTACGGTTTCTCGGTTAATCATTGGAGTATCAAACGAACTCCAAATGGCTCGAAACTTGACAGGCGGTCTACCGGTAGTATACCAAGGCCGCTTGGCAAGTCTCAGTCCAATCCGAGAACGTTTAGCACCCGCACACGAAAAGAGGCAAAAGGGGACGCCGGAGGATATAGGAGTGCCGGAATGCAAAACGGACAACGGAGAAAATGCTCGGATGCATAAGATGAACACGTATGCAAATGCGATGCACATGATGACATGATATGAGATGCATGACAAGGACAAAAGCAAAAGGAAGACAAAACCCAACCCCGAGGGAATATCATAACTTAGTGCCGAAAATGGCAAGAGTTGGAATACAAATATGGCAAGTTACATACGGGGCGTTACATGGCGCCACGGCCACTACCCACCGCAATCGTCATGGTCCGGTGCACACTGCATTTCTTCTCCCCTTCCTCTGCTAGCTCTTAACCTTGTGTGCTAAGTGTAAGTGCTAGCTCTTAATCATACCCCATGCGGGCAACCCAACAATGTGTAGTTGTATACGCCAAGACATTGCAGGCAACCAAACAACGTGTCAAAGTTGACCCCCTAATGCAGGAAGTCCATATGTAGGCAACCAAACAATTTGCAGATGTCGCATATGAGGCTGTTTTTTTAAAGTCAGGCTGAGTGGAGAACGATATGCAACATAGGTACTGTAGCCGATGGCAACCAAATACACCCTAAAGGATTTAAGGCTGGTAGGTACTTTAGAGCTAGTTTGGTCCGCTTCCACACTTGAGAAGGCCTGCCCTGGTTGCTGTCTAGTCTTTGTTTGGATGAAGCCCTGAAAAATTGGAGCAAGCCTGGCCTACACTACCCAGGCAAATAATTAGCCTGCCAGGCGTCTCCTTTTGGTCGCCTGGGCGGGTGGCGGTACTAGCCTAGAGCTAATTCAGTTATTTATATGTAGGATCTGGGCCGTTTGTCAGTATTATATA
>NC_041384.1:273769529-273770487 GCF_002162155.2 Triticum dicoccoides
TATATAATCCCTGGTGAACTCCCAGGCTCAGGTCACACTCCAAATAGCAATGTGGCCAGGCTACAAAAATCAAATTTCAGGCGCAGCCAGGCAACATATTCTTCCAGGCATGTGGCCCAGGGTAGCAACCAAACTGATCCTTATTCCACATAAACTTCTTCGTAGTCAGAATAAAGTTACAAATGCTTCGGCAAGATATTCTTCGTAGTTAGAATAGAGTTGCAAATAATTCGGCAAGGTATAGTCATACTGGCTTCACAGATGGCCTTCATGTATTGAGGAAATCTTGCCTGTAGATTGTAATTTTGCACCTTTGAAATAAAACACTCATTTATCCTGCAAAAAAAATGATATGTCACTAGTGTTACCCTATTTATAAAATACTTTAATCGCAGAAGCACTTCCGCTTCGGTACAACCCCTTAAATACATCGAGGGCTCGGATTATCCGATACCCCTTCATAATAAAGGGCAGGATGATCTTTTCTTAAAGTTTTTTTTAGCAGTTGGTCTTTTTGCTAAAGTATGTCTACATCTCGCATCGTATACAACAAACTGCACAGGTGCTGGGCCGGCCCATTAAGCTAGCACGTTTAATATATGTGCAACCTAAAACTACATGGAAAAGGGAGAGTTATGAGGATTTGAACTCAAGACCTACCACTAAATGGCACATGCCGATAGCCACTTCAACGAACCACTACTTGTGTTATGTTCTAGCGCTTAATATATAAGAAAACACAGTAGCGTACATACATATCAAATATTTTCTGAAAAAATCTGAAACTTTTTTTTAAAATGCGAACAATTTCAAAATGCCGAATAGTTTTGGAATTTGTGAACGAAATTTGAGCAATTTTATTTTGAAAGTGTACAATATTTCGAAACAAAACAATTTCTGGACATCTTTCGAAACATGAACAATTTTTAAAATTTCTGGTTTCTTTTTTTTGGGGGGG
>NC_041384.1:273770753-273787315 GCF_002162155.2 Triticum dicoccoides
ATTTTCCTTTTCCTTTTTCTATTTTACTTTGATCTTAATTGTATTTTAAGAAAATCATGAACTGTTTTTAAATCGTGAATCTTTTCTTAAATCCATGAAATTTTCAAATTCGGAAATATTATTTTAATAATGTGAACTTTGTTTTAAAATCTGTGAACGTTTTTACACATCCAAGAACTATTCTCAACTTTATGAACTTTTCCAATGCGTGAGATTTTTTTTCAAATTCGTGAACATCTGTTTTTAAAATTGATGATTGTTTTTCAAATCCATGAATTCTTGGGCAGGCCCAACAGGCACCCGACAGGAGAGATGTCATTGCCTAGTTGGTCTAAAGCCTAAGATTTTTTTTCCTTTTCTTTTTTTTGTTTTTTTCCTTTTTGAAACCTATCTAAAAATTTGAAATTTTTTTGAAATGCCAAAAATGTTCATATTTTCAAACATTGTTCACAATTTTTAAAAATATGCTGAAATTAAAAAGTTTGTTCACGTTTACATTTTTTGTTCACAAATTTAAGAAATGTTTGCAATTTGTGGATAATATCAATTGTTGGGAATTTGTCCACAATTTTAGAAAAGGTGTTCAAGTTTATAAAATTTTCATACACAATTTGGAATTCCATAATTGTGCACTAATTTCAATAGATTGTTAGGATATAGGAGAATGTTCATGTTGATTGATAATACCAAAAATGGAAATAGCAGAGGCATTCTTAATTAGAAACTACATGCCCACGGATGACCCCAACTTTTTGCAACAGCCTGACATGGATATATGAAACATCCATGCCAGATTTGAACAACTTCCGACACTATTTGCACGTTGTGACACGTCTGCCCATTTATCAGCCCTTTACACCAAGAAAACTCTAGAAAATGCAAAACTTAGAATACAAACATTTTGGCATGATGCCTTGTATTTATCATAGAAGTAGGTGGAAATAATTGGAAGGCATCTAAAGTAAAAATAGTACGAAGGCTCGAGCTTTCCCATCTTTGAATTTAGTATTGGTCACATTAAGGCTTATCCATGACAGATTACCACACTCAGATGTTTAAGTTGGACAAATAGCACAATGGGTATCATCATTTAGCCTACAATTTTGCATCTTCTCCTGCAATTTCAGTGTGCGGGTAGTTTCATCTCCAGATTATTCTACAAACTATTTAGGGTGGTATCATCATTTAACCTTGCTTCAGCAGTGGAGAATTGGGTGATGGACTTGCTATCAGCCTGGTTATGAACTACTATGTCTATTCCTAAATAGATAGCATATTAGAAAGCATGCACTCTAAATTTGGCTCATGCAATAAAAAGAGTATTCATATTGTTTTCTTGAGTAAAGAAGGTATTCAAATTGTTTGGGTGAAATGTACATGAAAGGAAAATTGATTTCTGAAGAATGATATTTCAAATTATGTATGCCAAGAATTAGGCACTATACACTTCATGTGAATTTTAAAATTTTCAATAGGGTTAACCTATTATTTTTAGGGAAGGTTATCCTATATATGATTACATGTGTTAGCCGAGATGTGCAACGCAAGCTTACTAGTGTGACAAAAGTTCGTGGAATTGAAAAAAAGTTCATGGGTTTGAAAAAAGGTTAAGAATTTGAAAAAAAGTTCACAAATTTGGAAAAAAAAAGTTTGCAAAATAAAAAAAAGTTCACAATTTTTACAAAACAAAGTTCACGAATTTGATCAAAGTTTGTGAAATTCAAAAAGGTTCATTGACTTGAAAAAAGGTTAAAGATTTTTTTTCATCAAATTTATTAAAGTTTGCGATGTTGAAAATATTCATTCATATGAAAAAAGATCACAGATTTAAAAGATAAATTCACGAATTTACAAAATGTTCACGAATTTAAGAAAATAAAAATAGAAAATAGAAAAATAAGAAGAAATAAAGAAAAATAAACCGAAGAAAAAAAAGGCAAAAAGAAAAACAGAAAGATAAGATGCACAACAAGAAGTATAAAAGAAGAAGGCAGGCACAACAGGTGCGCTGTCCTAGTTGGTTGCTGCAGGTAGTTATAAATCAAGAGGTTGGGTGTTTGATACTGCTCACCCACTAATTTTTTGAAGCTTAAAAAATAATAAAATAATAAATGGGCCAGGCCCAGGATGGAGGGGGAACGTGCGGGGAACGTGCGCCAGTTGTCTCATGGGCCGACGGATCTGCTATGTATGTATACGTATAGCTCGTACGCGTCACATACCGAGGTGTCTATACGTTATGGTCAAATGACCATACTACCCTTATACGGTTTGTGAAGGTGGGGGGGGAGGGGGGGGTGTTGTACCGAAGCATGGCTCGCGTAGAAGAGGGCCAAATAATGTGCTCGTAGATGAGAAGCAGCCGAGTTAATTTTATACAAGACTATGTTACAGTGGGGGACGGTGACCACTTGGACCAATCAACACGGCTATGATTTCTAGTAGTACACTAACACACAATACCCAATCACTACAACGCTTGTTGCAGTTAGCGCCCAGTTAGCCTGACCATCCACGCACCACCCAAGTACAGACCAAGCAGTGGACCCGCCAAAAGCATCTGAGTCAAGGGATCAGTCGAGGGCGTAAGCACAGCCGCAGCAACCACCGCACCAACAACAACATACCTCCAGATTGAGAGCATTTGTTCGCTGGAAACCAGTCCAACTTGCCCCAGCAACAGCTGGATCACAGGGACCTGGAAAAGAGTAGCATGGAAATTCATTATATTTCTAACAACAACAACAATAACAACAAAGCCTTTAATCCCAAACAAGTTGGGGTAGGCTAGAGATGAAACCATAAGATCTCGCGACCAACTCATGGTTCTGGCACGTGGATAGCAAGTTATGATAGTACTATTTGCTGTGCAGGTCTATGATAAGTACCATTTGCTTATCAAAGGAAGGAAAGGCAAACCACCAGCTCATTTGGATAATCAGATAACGATTTACTCAGACATGCACGAGTGCCAATTCCAGTTATCAAGATTCAGCTACTGACTGGAGCATACATGATTAATTTGAAAAAACCACGACAAGTATTTTAGAACGGAGGGAGTAACAATATACTTTCTAGTTGTTCATGAAGTGGTCCACATGATCACTCATGACAAGAACGTAAAAAACACAAATCACAAATTAGATCCGGTGGAGAACTTTCTTGACAGGTATAACTTTGTCTACACATACAGACTTAATCCTTTCTTCTTTTTTGCGGGGAACATACAGACTTAATGCAACACAACCTATTTGTGGTTACAAAATCCAGTGTCTTCATAAATGATACCTACCATTTTAAAGCCCTTGCAACAACCTAGCAAACCTACAATGAAGTGGATTCTCAGCAATGTCTGCCACATGAACATCCGTGTACATAAACTTAGACAGAACATTACATGATCCAATGTTTAATTTTGGTACAATTGTAAGCAAAGGAACACTTTCCAACACCCAACTTAATATCATGTTCTAAGCATAGAGGCCATGTTTACCTGAAAAGATAATCCTGTGCTGAACAGAAGCACAAGTACGAACTCAAAGTACTGGTCTATTGACCATATCGATTCCACCGCTCCTTCGGCATAATTCACGAAGAAGTTCAATGCTGCTGGAGCAAGAACAGTGTAGGAGAATAAAATGCCAAGGTAGAACAGAACTGAAGAACCCAAAACAATGGGCCCTAGGAATTTCCGCTCATCCTTGGTTAAACCAGGGAGAACAAATGCTATGATCTCGTACAAAATTATAGGACTTCCGATTAGGAGGCCACAATAACCAGAGACCTGAAGAATATCAAAAATAATAAAGAAAATCATTACTTAATTTGCTTTGACATATAACCATGGAAGAAGGGTGCATGCTGATTAAAATCGGATACACAAGGAGTAACATACATATTACTGTTTTTCATATAGACTAATAACCAATATGAAATCCAGCGGTCTTTGGAGCAGTTTATAGACTGGTATGTGTAGTAGTTTGTGCCTTGCATAGTTAGCCACCTTTTTTAAGGATAGAAGAGTGCACACTTATTCCATTGCTGCAGTCACATGTACAACCCTATGTACTAACATTTGAGTTACTCACATGTTCTTATGTAAGTTTGCATCACTAGCTAGCAATATCATGCAGTACTTTCTAGAATTAAATTTGTGAGATTGTAGTATCAATCACTAAACCATAGCAATTAATAAATTGATTTGAAAAAAATATACCAGTGTATTTTACTGATGTGAAAATATTACACATTTTTAAGATTTACATCCCTTTCCTTCTCAGAAACCTTGCTACTAGTGCCTACCACACTCAGGATCAAGAAACTTCTGTGCAAATAGCTCCGTCAATCCGAGATATTTATCAAGTGCTTTTGTGCAGGCACATAGGACAATCTGGTTTGTTGTATCTTCGCATTCTGATTGTAAAATATGTGAAAATGTGCCCCCAGAAATGAAATTCAAATTTAGCTTCCCAATCATGCGAGTGAAGATTTTCATATTCTATGCAAGAGACTGTTGGTGATAGTGTGCTAGTATGTTGATAATTTCATCACTAGACGTAGTGTGGCTATAAAAGTCAATGATGATGTCGCCATTACTTCCAGACAAAAAGGGACTATGTCAGGGCGACCCTTTGTGTCCAATGGTATTCAACATTGTTGCAGAAATGTTGGCTATTTTGATCAAACGTGCCAAACAGGACGACCAAATTGCAGGGGTAGTGCCACACCTTGTGGATGGGGGCCTCTCAATTCTGCAATACCCCGATGACACGATTCTTTAATGGAACTTGACCTCGGAAAGGCTACAAACCTGGAACTTTTGCTTTCAGCATTTGAGCATATGTCAGGTCTGAAAATCAATTTCCATAAAAGCAAATTATTCCGTTCTGAAGAAGTCAATGAGACTGCTGCACAAACGTCAACCCGTTCGGTTGTGCACAAGGCCAATTCCCTATTAGATACTTGGGAATTCCGATTCATTATTGACGCCTCACTAAAACATGTCGAAGAGCGCATAGAGAAATGATCAAGCAGTTGGAAAGGCAAGTTGGTCTCTGGTGGAGGATGACTTGTCTTGATCAATTTTGTTGTCACAAACACGGTTCTCTATATGCTCTCATTTTTCCAACTCTCTTTTTTTCGAGAGTACGCCCAGGCGTACCATAGCTTTAAAGAAGGCAAAATAATAGTTACAAGAAAGCTACCACTCGATGCGAACAACGAGTGCAGCGCAAACACCACACCCAACACGACCAAGGACACACACCACGCCAAGCGAGCTACAACGCAAAAGAGCCTATCCTCGGGGGATACACAGAACCGCGTCTCGACTGACGCTGAAACCTCCGAGACCACCAACTGCTGCAGAACTTCACTTGCCGACGCACGCGTACATTGCGCCACGGAGGATCAAGCAAGGACAGCGGCGAACACCGGAGGAGAGCAACGAGGAGCCAGCGCGTCTCCAAACACAATGCTCCCAATAGAGGAGCGACGTCAAGGACGCCGCCATTGTGCCGATCCAAGAGCCGAATCGAGGCTTTCGCCGGAGACATCCACCAATACCAAGGGCGCGAGGGGAAAGGCGAACACACTCGATGATGCCTCCAAGGAGGAGAATGACATCCGCGGGTGCCATCATCGCCGGCCCGGCAGACGCCGTGCAAGATTTTCATCTGCGTGTAGCCCCTCTCCACATCTCCATGGAATTGAAGGCACCGTGCAAGAAAACTCGCACCGCCGCCACCGCAGCACTTGCCGACGTAGCTGCAAAGCCAAGGACCGACGACCGCCCGCCCGACAGGGTAACCACAACCACACCACCAACTCCCAACCTGTGCGAGGACCCGCAGCCAACCAGCACCTCCGGCCAGGTCCGGGACGCCCGCGACGGTTGTCACCCACCAAGGGACAACCTTGCGTCTGACCGGACCTGCCTCTTCATGGAAGAACCCATGCGACACCAGCAGAAGAGCAATGCCGCTCGCCAGGCCGCGCAGGATTGACCAGCCGCTCGCTGCTCGCCAAGACTCCATCTTGGCCGAGCCATCGAAGTGCCACCACCAGCCTACTCGTGGGACTCGCCGCCGCCTTTAGCTAGCGCCACCGCCACCAGAAACGGACCACCCCACCGCTGCCAGGCCCCACCAGGCCCGCCGCGCCACCAGGCCACCCACTGAGCGTCGACCATCCATCCTCACCTCCGGCCTGCTCGGATCTGGCCAGGCACGAACTCCCTCGCGGCGAGGAGCACCAAGCCGCCGACGGCATGCGCACTCCGCCGCGACGCGCCGTCACCAGACCGCCGTGCCGCCCCGCACCACCTCCCGCCAGCGCGCATCCGTCCACCGCGCCGGTCACCGAGATCCGCCGCCAGGCCGAAGAAGCGGTCCCCCACGACCACCGCTCCAGGTGAGGGAAAGAGGAATCCCGCCGCCGGCGGCACCATGTGGGCTTTGCCCGGCCGGCGGGGAGGGGGAGAAGGAGGGAGGCTGGGGCCGACGGCAGGGTTAGGGCACCCGAGTAGCCCGCGGGGGGACAACGCGGGGCAGGGGAGGGGGGCTCTACTAAAATGATCCATTTTTCCAACTCTCAAAAAGGGGTCCTGGGGAGGTTGGATTACTATAGATCCAGATTCTTTTAGCGGGGGGGTAGTCAAAAGACAAAATATAGGCTAACTGAATGGAGTGTGGTTTGTCGACAAAAAGATCAGGGAGGCCTAGGTATACTGGACCACCAGGTCAAAAAAATGCCTTAGTAAATAGTTGTACAAGCTTCTTACCAAGGATGGTGTCTGGCCAACCATCTTTCATAATAAGTACTTAGGCCCAAAGGTCGTGTCTCAGGCATGCTGGAGCCTATGGGTTTGCATTTCTGGGCAGGACTGATGGCGGCAAAAGAACACCTTTTCGCTTTGGTACCTTTGCAATAAAAGACAGCTCAGAGATCTGATTCTGGGAGGACAAGTGGCTAGGAAACGCCACGCTTCGAGAACAATATCTAGCTTCGTACCGCATTGCTCGCGATAAGAATGATACTCTTGCACAAGTTCCGAGCTCCTCCACTCTGGATGTATCATTTGGGAAGGATTTGATCGCCCGCCGCCTCGTGTCATGGCAACATCTACTATCTTAGTTGGATGCGATAATCCTGACACAAGGCCGGGATGAGTTTCGCTGGAATGTTACAAAACATGGGTCCTCTATGGTCGACTCTATGTAACGTGTGCTTTCACCCTCATAGCACACTCGGAGATTCCAGTGGACAATAATAAACAAATCTAGAGTCCAAGATACCGCTAAAAGTTAAGATTTTCATGTGGTACCTTTGCAGAGGTGTTGTGCTGGCTAAGGACAACCTCACTCATCACAACTCGCAAGGAAGCAAGAAGTGTAGTTTTTCTGCTCTTGCGAGACAATCAAACACCTCTTCTTTCACTGCAAGTTCGCGCATTCTACATGGTCAGTGATCCAAATAGCACCAAATTTGTATCTGTCAACAACGGTCACTGGCTCGACAGCATACCCAAAAATTTTGTACACTAATAAGGTTGGGAACGTTTGCCTTACTATGATCGCATTGGCTATGTAGAAATTATATGGTTTTAATGATAAAAACTCTTCTCCCATGCAGGTTATCTCCTCCCATTGTATATGCTACACCGAATGGAGTATCAAAAGGGGGCACTTGCTTTCTAGGTGGTCTATGCTACATCGAATGGAGTACCGACCACTGTTCATGGAGGTTTGTACACAGTTGGAGCAAATGCCCAAGTACCCAGGGAGGTTTTTACCCCAACATGTGTGATAGCATAGTCTCCGGATAGGCCTCCACCACCCCCGACATAGGCATATGTAAGTGCATCCAGTGCCCCTTTGTGGTTTTAGAGTATTGACGACAAAAATGGTTAAGGGCCTAATGTGTTTGTGAGTATACATAGGTGAAAGTCCCTGAAGATTTGGTTTAACCAATGATAGTGACCGCTAAAAATGTGAAGGAAACATTAAAGGTTTCGGTGCGCCCTTTAGAAGAATTAGCCGGGGAACTGAAGTGTGAAGACTAGCTCTTTACTAGTTCTTTTTATTCCTTTCTGAGTCACAGGGCAAACCATACGGTCAAGGGGGTCCAGGTGTTAGGAAGACGATACTTACAAAGTGTGCTCAATCACAACCTATTTCTTCAATTGAAGATTTCGGAAATATTTTTGAGTGCAGGATGTTTTCTTTGGTGTGCGAGATGATATTCTTTGGCACATCTTAGTCAAAGTCCTCGCTGAGGAATTAGGAAACCAGCTGTTTGGTTCCCTTATCATGAGAAATTTGAGAGTTCAAATTTTCGACTGTTGTGCCAGCTGGCGATAACACGGCTGTGGGTGCGTTCTGTCCAACAATCACATCGGCCCTCGAGTTGCGGCCTCAGTTATAAATAGCCCCCATCCTCCACCATAAGTTGGTTGGCTGCTCCGTGTGAAATTTAGACAAGTGTTGTCTGAGCAACCCGTCCTCCCTAAGCCTTTGAGTGAATCCCAAGGAAAAAAACAATGCCTAATAGCCAAAGTGATTGAGCATCACTGAAGAACCTGTTCGAATTCGTTGAAGACTTGTTACTATTGAAGACTGTGATCTTCAAGACGGATAGGTGTCGGTTCTGAAATCCAAGTGATTGTGGAATGCCGAAGAACAAGTATGTGAAAGTCCAGGAGATCTATCTTGAAGATACCATGAGTGATTGGGTGAGGTCTAAATGATCTTAGCTCAAAGAGAATAGGGTGAAGACATTGGTCTTCTAAGTTAAATCTCAGCCTTCCAACCAGACATTGGTCTTCTTGTATTTGTCATAGCAACTCAAACTGGGGCAACAAATTCTTGTCTTCACCGAGCTACTGGTTCTATATTATTCATCTCTATTTACTTTATAGTTGGGGTAGGACCAATTGTTGAGAAGCTTGTCCAGCATCTTCTGAGATGGTTTGGGCATATTTAGCACAGGCCTCCAGAAGCTCCAGTGCATAGCGGACGGCTAAAGCGTGCTGATAATGTCATCAAAGGTCAAGGTAGACCAAACTTGACATATTAGGAGTCCGTAAAGAGAGATCTAAATGACTGGAATATATCACCAAAGAACTAGCCATGGACAAAGGTGCTCAAGTGAAAGCTAGCTATCCATGTGCCAGAACCAAGAGTTGGTTGCGAGATCTTATGTGTTTCAGCTCTAGCCTACCCCAACTTGTTTGGGGCTAAAGGCTTTGTTGTTGTTGTTGTTGTTGTTGTTGTTGTTGTTGTTGTTGTTGTTTACTTTAAATAATTTGTATCTTCTGAAGAATTTAATCCTCCCTCTTCTGGAAGTCTTTCACTAAATACTTATCTGTTCCGCTCCATTTACTTACGCACTGTTTAATATTCAGAGTTTTGGTACTGAAGTGTATCTGTCTTTACATTAGACTTGTTTACATGTTCTGTTATGTTCTTGTGCATGCTATCTACTCTGATGACTTTGTTCTAGTTCTATTTGATTGTGTACTCTAGTTTTCTTCAGTCAGTTATATTTCAGTTCTGTTTAGTTCATTGTTCTTCGAAAAAATAGTTTTTTCAAATAGTTTCTTAAAAATCTCCTATTCACCCACCCCCATCTATTCGATTAGACGTTCTTACAACATAGTTTCGATCTCATGTGACTTTACTTTTGTCTTTATGTCTTCTTTTACTTTGTGAGACTCTTAGCGTTGGTTGTGTGCATCCTAGTCATGCAAAGGCCGGGTGTCACACATTATGCTTTGTATCCGATGGATGCTACATTTTAATTTAATAAAAGCAACTTTATCGGAAACAAGACGGTAAGACCTATTTGGATTGCTCAGTTCATATCGTTGTATTGTAGCAGATGCCCCAAGCTGTACACTATGTATACAATGAATAACTTCACAATGCAATATTACTAGAACATTAAAATAAGAAATGTGACTTGGCCTTAAAGGTTCACCTTCAAAGCCAAGAATATTATTAATTATCTAAAAAACTACAAGAATAATATCAACAAAATACTAAGTGCACAGCAGTTCACCTTCAATGTTGTAAAGAAAAATTCTCCAGGGGAGAGCTGCAAAAATCTGACACCCTGAACACTAACAGGCGCTTCAAGAATCTTAATTATATCTTTGGAGAAAGCAAAACAACCAATTATTGAAGCTCCAACAGCCAATACTGATATAAATATCCTCGCACGAAGTTCCTCTAGATGATCAAATATACTCATTTCCTTATCATCTGGAAGTAGCTCTTTGCTTGGATAAAGAAAATTGTATAGACTACTCTGATCTTCTTCCTGTGTGACACCTTCAAAAGAACCATTTTCGACTGTACAAGATACATTTGAGCTGTCAACATATTCCAGAAATAAATTCCACCAAGGCATAATAATTAATAAGATAAGATGTAGTTATGACCAGTTAAAAAAAAGGCACATTATGAGATGGATTTTTCTAGAGTACTTGTCTATCAAGATTGTGTTTCGTAATGCTAGAACAATAAAAGTGCATCATATTCTTTTATCCAGCTGAAAAGGGTTAACACTAGTGAACTAATAGTTCCTCAAAGTCAAACAATCAATAATTCTAGTGTACAGCTTTATTTCAGCCTGTGCCTATCCTCTTTCATATATACTACTCCCTCTGTCCCAAAATGTAAGACCATTTTTAACACTGTCACTTTTAACTAAAGTACGGGTGATAATTTCCGTTGCTTTAGCGCTGCATTTACCAAAGGCTTTGTTGCTGTTGTATTTACCAAAGGTTGACACGGTAGTGACAAGAAGGTAAAAATTGAAACATACCATAAATGCCGTATTCTTGACATTTAACAATCAATTTCTCTCTGAGTCAAAATTTTCAAAACTACCACAGTACAATACCTCTGATCCGAACTCAGTACAATAAGAAATCGAACGGCGTACTGCAGTTTGGTCAGAGGCATGAATGGCTTGATTGTAGCGTCGGACCGAAATCGGAAAAAAGCTTTTTTCAATAAAGGGTGAATTTTATTGGCTAAATCGGACAGAAGCTATGTACGTATAGCATCGTTCGAGAACTTTCTCAGAAAATTTAGTAGACATTCAAGTGCAGATCCTCTGAAACCCTCCAATTGCCCAATCAATCGTTCCACTAATACTCCTGACTTGCGAGTTCAACTAAACTAATGGACTACATATGGAGGTTCCAATATGGACTAAATACAAGTCTTTCTAGAGGTTCCAATATACATATGGAGCAAAATGAGTGAATCTACACTATAAAATATGTCTATATACATCCATATGTAGTCTATATTAAAATCTCTACAAAGATTTATATTTAGGAACGGAGGGAGTAGTAAAGCTCAGATGCCTCTGAGATCTCAACACAACAATATACCAAGAAAGCACAAGAAGAGGCTAGAGGCGTACCACGTCCTGGAAGTGGATCTTGGAGGGTGGCGCCGAGGCTGCTCGATGGAGACTCTTCTCTTTGAGACGCTGGCAAATTCGTGTCCTGTCTGCTGCTCCCCTCAACAGCGGAACAGCGAAGGTGCCGGCGGCGGCAGTGGAGGGGCTCGGGCATGCATGAGGAGAGATGGGGAAGAGAGATGTGGTGGCGACGGAGGAGGATGCTGCCGACTTGCGGTGGCGGGTGGGAGAGCAGCGCTCCTGCGCTTCCCATCGTCTCTCGCGGGAGCTCGATAGGTGATAAACCGATAATTTTCTGCTCGCTTCCGCGAGTTCCGTGTGGGTGTTGCTTCCCTCGCTTCTTCTCCGTGGCTCCTGGGATGTGCTTGTGCTGTTACCGGCCACACAAGTCCTGGATATAGAAAGGTCTGGCACGGCTACACTTTTATTGGGTTATGCGGTACGCGAAATCACGAATCAAGCAATACTTCTTTTAAAGATTACTAGCACAAGTGCCCGTGCATTGCATCGGACAATAAAATTAATAGAACCTGTTCAACGTGGCATTGCAGAACACTTCACATATTCAATTTTAACGAACATCAGAAATAAGGTAACCCTGAGTATCCTTTTCCCTCCATGAAGTGTAAATGTGAAGAAACCTCCCTAACATCGTTCATCAGGATGTACTGCAGCTCCGCACTTTCATCTCACACTTTCATCTGATGACAAAGTAGTGATGCACAGATGTCTTTCACTCTTTTTTTATTGTTCAGAATAACACGATTTCTTTTTTTAATGTAAATTTTAACTCATTTTTTGATGACTAACATGTTTGATTTTGAAAATTATATTTCATTTGTAATTGTTTTTTACTCTATTTAGGCTTGCCCCAAACATAAGGACTTGGCCTACACAACACGCACGCTCTTGAAAAAAGAATACACCTTCTTTCTAGTGAGACCAGAACTGCATGCACTGTCTCTCTTCCGGTTCCTCATCTCACTATCCTAGTAAATGCCACCGCCGGCCGCCTTTCCCAACCGCCGGCCGCCCACTCACGCGGCACTCTCCACCAGTGTAGATTCACCATTTTCTTTTGTGTTAATCCCCGGCCACGCCTCGCCATGCCGCCTCGCCGTTCCGATCAACGCCGTCCCTTCGTGTTTCTGGTGTGGCGTCGACCTGGACAATGGCACGGCTTTCTCCGGTTGTCGTTCCTCATTGTCCTCTACCGTGACCTGCCTCTTTGGGTGATGCGGTGCTCCGCGTCTACGCCCGTGGCGGGCTGGTTGGTGCTCGGCTTAGTCGCGCACTACAGCCTATGATTTTTGTCTGGTTAGTCCGGCTTCCACTCAGCTCTCAATATAAAAAGCTACTCTTCTTATCAAACTATCTATATCAGATTAACATAAAAAAATAAGAAGAAGGCAGTATCAGGAGCACTATATGACACATAAAATTAATTGAACCTGCAGCAAAAAAGAAGTGTAATATACAACACATACTACAGAATCAGGAGCATCTTTTTCATGGTTACTACTTGCTTGCATCTATTTAAAGTGCTACTTGCTGCAAGCTAGATTCACAAAGAAGCATTACTCTCTCAACAGTACTGCTAAGTTCAATTTGTCACCAATAAAATAGTACTGCTAAGTTCTCAGAGTGTAGGGCTCAGGATTTAGATCGAAACAAAATGAGAATTGGAAACTAATTTATCAAACAACAACTCGGGGTAATTTCCTCAAATACTTCTGACTCATTCACTGGTTAGGGGTGAGATGATCCACAACGCATGTCAAATACTATGTGCTCATGATATAGTGAACTACCAAAAACTTCATAAAGCACCTGAGAAATAAATTAATAGTACAAACTACTTTTAAATTAGGACGTCAGTAACATGAAACGTTGTGCCTCCAAAAATTATATGTATCAAAGACTACATCACTGTCAGGTATTGCATGTTCTGTCGACCAATGTGCAATATACTATTAGGCCTGTAGATCAACCATGAATGTATGCGAAAAATGCATCTACTGAGGTTACATGCATGTCATAAGTAGTTATATCTAAACTCATTTCTTTCTCTTAGGAAAAATTTAAGTTATATATTAAATCCAAACGGATAAAAATGTAAGAAGCAACTCTTGCAGAATTCTCGATTCCCTAGAAAAAACAACATACAACAGTTGCTAATGTTACTGTCAGTATACACATGAATGTATCTCTAATGCATAGCACTATAATTCAGAACCTTTAATCTTTGTCCTGGAGGATATGTTGCTTGGCATGGATCTGGGTCTCTCTAGTAAGAAACATTGCTATCTCATCAAGGTTAATTCGTGCCAATAAATACGTCCAAAAGAGATGAACTGTAGGTTGCCAAAGTAGCCAAAGCGAGTTGGGGAGGAAGAGAGGTTTCAGACATATTTGAAGCAACAAACTGTAGGTCGCCAGAGAACCAGAAATCATGATTTCAAGACTGCTTGTCCACATACCTCAAGTGTAAAACCGGCCGACAAAGTTCCGGCGAATTGTGGAACACTGTCGGATGCCGGATTGTTTTTCCGTCGTAGTCTGATGAGGCGACATTGGGCAGTCTTTCGGACGTCGTCTTGTTTTCCGGCGAAGTCGGTCAAGGCGACATTGGGCGATCTTCCGGCGAACTCGGCGGGGGGCGAGATACTTGCAGTCTTGCGAATTTACTATGCAATTTAGCTTGAATTCCAGTCGATCCTTTCTTTTCATTGCATAAATTCTTTGTGGAATCCGGATGGAGGCATCCATGGCTCCGTATTGGTGTAATTCTCCTACGCGGATCCATTCGAAAATAGCACGGCACCGGAGAGAAGCCAGCGGCGGCGATGTCGTATGCACGCCGTACGCCGTGGGTTCTTTCGTGTGTCCTGGACCAAGCGAGGAAGCATCCTCAGCGCAATATGGGCTAGCAACTAAAATAGACATATGGGTCGTCCGTCCTGGTTTCTTTTGCATGTATATCCTCGGCCCTTTGTTTCTCGTTCCCTTTGTTTCTTGTTTCCTTTGCAGGTACGTCGTACGTTTGTCAAACAGACTCTCAATCAAACCAAAAAAATAGTGTACGTAAAAATCATCAAAATAGGACGAAACAAACCAAAACCAAACCAAGAATACATATTCCCTTTAATAGTAAGTATAGATATAGATTTTCACCTCCCTAGATATCATAACAGTTGGAATTGAAGCTTCGGGGATCCAAGAAAAAGTTCGAACTCTGGGGTATGCGCGAAGAACTCCACCAAACTACGCCCCGCTACTCACTGCCTCACGGTGGTGCTCCGACGTGCTCGTGCGAGAGGAAGGAAGACACAACACGGCGATTTACCCAGGTTCGAGCCACCTGCGGTGTAAGACTATACTCCTGCTTTGTGTGGATTACCTCGCGAGGGAGGATGAACATGAGAGTACAAGGATGAACTGCCTCAGAAGGGCTCAATGTTCGACCCCCTTCTATGGTGGAGAGTAGCCTATACTTATACTGGCCTTAACCCTTTTCCCCTAAAATCTCTAAGCGGGAAGGGATACCACAACGGTCAATTTCGAAGGGGGACAGGAGTACATCCTGTCTTGACTAAAGGTGGTCTTCTCCTGCCAAAGCCTCCCGCCATGACGCGGTGGTGGGCTCGGTGCTGACCTCCGCCCTGGCAAGCCCGCTGTCATGTCCTTCTTCCACCAAAGTGGCAACCTTTGGGGATCGCTTTGGGAACCCGCGTACCGTCCCTGCCTTCTTAGCACCAAAGATGAAAGCATCCTTATCTGCGTCCATTGGCGCCCTTCTGGCTCCGCTCGTCGTGGCTCGTGAGGCGGGGTGGCGAGCCTAGAGATATCCGCCCCGCGAGGGGCCTTGGGAGGCCGCCCGTCATGAAGCCCTCGGAGGCACCTGACGACCCTTGCTGACGCTCGCCTCACAAGGGTCTTGTTCATGGAGCCCTGGAGCTAGGCCGCGTTGGGCCTTCCGACGGTGCCACACGATGGGCCGCAGGCAGATGGCCCTAGGTACCCTCAGTCCCACGGGCCCGACAGCAGCCCCTAGGCCTGCGAGGCGTGCGACACTGCCCATTGAGGAAGGGGCAAAACGGTGCGGACCCTATCCACCTGCGAGCCAGGTGCGACCTGTGGCACACGATGGGGCGTGGGATGCCCCCACTTCCCCACGATGCCTCGACATTCGTCTGGACAGACATAAAGCCAGTTATGTGGGTCGTGCGGCCGCCATTACCTTACTGCGCGCCCATCCACAACACCTTCCTTCTCGAGCAAGCTTGCGCCCTTCCCGTCGGGTCCTGCGCCACCCCTGTTCCGTCGCACCGCCATGTCACCCCCGAACAAGAGGAGCAAGGCCATAGCAGCGGCGGGCAGCTGAGCGGGGTGGAGCCCGTGCTGGGTTGATCCATGGTGCTCAACCGCGAGGGGCTCGGCGAGGTCCTCCCGATGATCGTGGCCGACTCCAACGAGTGGAGGGCGACGAAGATTTGGCCTGCTTCGCGGCCTTCCACCGAGCTGGAAGCCACCACCATCGCCATTCATCTCCACGCCCTCTTCTCCGGCTTGCTGCCTCCATTCTCATACTTCTTCAGTGCCATGCTTACGCATTATCAGGTTCATGCGTTGCACCTTGACTCAAAATTTGTTCTCCTCCTTTCCGCCTTCGCATTCCTGTGCGAGGCCTTCGTGGGTGTTGCCCCCTTGGTGGCGCTGCTCCGCCACTTCTTCTGTCTGCAGCTAACCACCGATACACATTGCTCCGGGTGCGTGTGGCTCTGCGCCATGAGCTCGACGGCGGGCGAAGGCATCGACATGGAGATCCGCCCCGATGTGGAGGGCTTCCGGCAGTAATGGGTATACATTGACGTGGCCCAGTTCAGTCCCTTACTGCAAACCCCGTCGTCCCCGGCAGAGGCAAGCTCTGGGTAGGGACACAAGAGGCTTGCCGACTCGAGGCTATCACAGGTCACGACGAGGATGGACAACCTGAGGGCGGTGGGATTGATGATGACGATGGTGGTGAGGGAGTTCATCCGTCGGCAAATTGCCCCGCTCCAGCGCCATTCTTGCCCCATGTGGACCTTCACTAGCCCTGGAGATGCTATGAAGCTCCAAACGGG
>NC_041384.1:273787733-273843074 GCF_002162155.2 Triticum dicoccoides
TCCGAATCTTGACTGGCGGAGAGGCAAGCATGCTCCCCGGGAGGGGATCCCTCTGTACAACTACACAAGCAAGGAGGCCTTAGCCAAGAGGATGCCACACTTCAGCTAGTGGGGGCTGCTCCTCGAGGGCCATGAGGGGCCTCAAGACAACCCTTTTCTGGTGGTCCCAGAGCCCGGGGGTTCGCGGGTGAGATGTCCTGGGCTACGGCTGTAAAGGGGCGTGTCGATCTGCCCCCTCGGGCTGTCCAGCAACACACTCCTGCGCTAGCAAATGTTGGCGGCACCTCCCAACTCAGGGGCGTGGCCACCGCTCTAGGCGTGACGAGCCACGTGCAGAGCCCCAAGGCGATGATCCCCGGGAGAAAGATCCGGCCGGAGAGCGGCTCCAGCATGTTGCCGCAGTCGCTGAAGAAGAGAAAGTGGGCCTCAATGCACAAGTAAGTGTTATGCCTTCTTTTCCTCATGCGCAGTAAGCATCCCTAAGCTCTTCATGTCGGTGTCAAAACCGGCCGATCTCGGGTAGGGGGTCCCGAACTGTGCGTCTAAGGATGGAAGGTAACAAGAGAGAAGGAAGACACGATGTTTACCCAGGTTCGGGCCCTCTTAATGGAGGTAAACCCCTACGTCCTACTTGATTGTATTTGATGAGTATAGGGGTTACAAGAGTTGGTCTACCTTGAGATCGTAATGGCTAAACCCTCTATGGCTAGCCTGTATGAATTCTGATAGCCTCTACGGACTAAACCCTCCGATTTATATAGACACCGGAGGGGCCTAGGGTTGTATAGAGAACGGAAAATACACATCCAGACATTTAAACCTGCCATCCACGCATAAGAGAGTCCTACCGGGACATGGGGGAAGGTCTTCTGCCTTTTATCTTCATGGCCCATCAGTCCGGCCCATATCAAATAGTCTGGACACTCGAGGACCCCTTAGTCCAGGACTCCCTCAGTAGCCCCTGAACCAGTCTTCAATGACGATGTGTTCGGCATGCAGATTGTCTTCGACATTGCAAGGCGGGTTATTTCTCCGCATACAAAGCAGCAGTCTTCTGAACAAGAGAACTATATCCGGCTTTGTATAATAGTCACAACCCTCAACCACAAGGGTACCATACTTAATAAGGCATATCTACTGACGGCTTTTTCGGCGAAACGCCACGTCTGGCCTTTTTATTATTTCGAACCATTTTTTGGCCTCCCGCTTCGTGTTTTGATGCGTAGCCTCCATTGACACGTCTTGTCAAAGCAGAGATTGTGTGCCCTTATTGCGGGATTTTCATCAATACGGTTTTGGGTAACCCAACCGTGCCATTCACACGACTCCTTGGGAACAGGCGAGTTTTAAGGCTAGTGGGGGGAGTTGATATTCACTGCTATATAAGTAGATAAAGATCCATCTTTTTACCCCATGCCTTCTTCCTTCCTCAGGCTTCCCATCCTCGAGCTCCACCGCCCAAGCTTCAACCTTTCCCACCGCCCAACCTTTCTAGCCATGGCCGGATCCAGCTCGCAGGGCAAGTGGATGGCTTCCTCCGTCATGGAGAGGAACTTCAAGGAACTCCGAGAAGCGGGATACCTGGCCGCGAACATCGCGCATCGGCTCCCTGCCAAAAAACAGATTGTCGGATTTCGGGTTCCGGCAAAACCCTTGAGGTTCAAACACTGGGGTGCGCACGAAGATCTCTCCTCCCTCTAACTCACGCCCTCACCGCAATCTCAAGGCTTAGCGCGTCGAACTCGCAGAACGAAGGGACACAAGATTTATACTGGTTCGGGCCACCGATGTGATGTAATACCCTACTCCAGTTGTGTGTGGTGGATTGCCTCTTGGGCTGAGGATGAACAGTTACAAGGGAAGAACAGCCTCCTGAGGAAAGGTGCTCTTGTGCTTGGTGAGTTTGTGTGGTCTTGGTGGAGTGGATCCGGTTCAAGATGAGATGAGCCTTTCGTCTCTTGATGAGCCGATGAGACGAGCCGATCCGATCCCCCACGATGGTGGCTAGTCCTATATATAGAGGCCTGGGTCCTCTCCCCAAATATCAGGCGGGAAGGGATCCCACAATGGCCAATTTGAAGGGGTACATCTAGTACAAACTATCCCGATAAAAGATGGTCTTCGCCTGCCAAAGGCTCTGGTGATGACGCCGTCTTGGGCTCCACGATGACCTCCATCCTGCCGTCCTGCTGGTCTTGGTATCGTTGCACCGAAATGGAAACCTTTGCTTGACGCCTCGGGACTCCGCGCCTGCGCTTGCCTCTTTAGCACCAAAGAGGAAACGAGGACACTGCGCGCGCTGGCGCCCGCCTGGCGCTCGCCTGTCATGGCTTGCGTCACAGGAACCTCGCGAGGTTTCCCTTGCCTTGATCTCTCCACCCCTCGTGAGCCAGCTTGGTGAGGCCACCCCCGAGGAGGTCTTTGCATCGTCTACATCGCGAGGCTTGGCCCCTCGCGAGGGTCTTGAGTGTTTGCTGGTGGAGATGGGCCGTACAAGGCTGCCGGTGGAGCCACGCCGTGGGCCGCACGCAGGCAAGTCTGGGGACCCCCGTTCCCAGGACGCCGACAGTAGCCCCCGGGCCCAAGGCGCGCTCGGACTTGGCTTCGAGGTGAAGCCAAGGGGCAAGTGCGGAGTGCCGCGGGCCCTAACAGCATGCGGCCTCGCTTGACGCATGGCGATTGATTGGTCGTGGGCGTATCCGCTTCCCCATGCTACCTCGGCAACTGCCCACCTGACAAAAGGCTGGTGCGGGCTGCATTTGCCTTCATTGCTTTCCTTCGTCTTACTCTAGATCCCCTTTCTTGCCCTTCCAAAGACTCCAGATCCTCCTTCAAGCTTGCCGTCGATGGCGCCCAAGAAAGCCCGGGCTACTCCTTCGTCATCCTGGTACGAGCCCGCTCTCGACGCGCCGAGCGTGTCAGAGAAGAACCTTGCCGCCATGCGCTTGATGACGACGGAGGGTGACGAGAAGAGGAAGAATGTGCTCCGGGTCAGCTCCATCGAGCCTGAGGCCCCTGGCAGCACTTTCTACCCATTCTTCATGAGTAGCATCGTCGCCGGGTTGGTTCCCCCCTTCTCCGACTTCTTCTACTCCGTCCTCAGTCACTATAAGATCCACGCCCTCCATCTTCATCCCAACTCCGTCCTTCTCCTGTCGATTTTCTCCTTCTACTACGAGGCGTACGTCGGAGTGATGCCGTCCATGGCACTACTGCACCACTTCTTCTTTCTTCGGCTTAAGGAGGGCCCCTGCTCAGGGTGCGTTGGCTTCGTCACGGCCAACAAGACCAATGCCATCTCGAAGGCCGGGAAGAAGGCTGAGGGCTTCAGGAGCAAGTGGGTCCTGATGGACGCCAAGCGCGTCGACCCCCGGCTGGTGCTGCCGATGAAGATGCATGTGTCCCACGAGGGATGGCTTCGCGTGAAGCTCACCAACCCGCGGGCGACGTAGGTGCTGGAGAGGATGACTGCCGACCTGAAGCCCGACGACTTGAGAACAGCAAAGCGGACGAGGGCCATGATTGCCCAAGAATTCATGGCGCAGCGCATGGATCCCCTCCAGTCGTGCCCGTGCCCACTTTGGAATCTTGGAGACGAAGGGGACGACATCCACCTGCGCCCGGAGCCCCTTTTTGATGAGGAATTGTGCTCGACTCTTTGTTCCTTGGTCGGGGACGACCAAGGGTACCTGCCTGATGGCCATGTTCCCTTGTACCGCCGCCCGGATGGGGCGAAGGTTGTCGCCGCTTTGCCTGTCTTCGATGAGCGTGGGCTCGTGCTGCTTGCGCCCACAAACACTCCGGTGGTGAAAACTCTGGTGGTCATGTCTTCCGGCGTGTCTCACGAGGAGGGAGAGGAGGAAAAAGGGGGGGAGGAGGAGCATGACTCGAAGGCGACCCGCGAAGGGGCGGGGGAGACCTCCCCCTTGCGCAAGGCCGACATCCTCCGCACCCTGCTAGATGATGATGACGAGGCTGATGTCCCCCTGTAAAGGGAGGAGCTGCGCACTGCAGGGGGCTCCTCGAGGTCCAAGTTCAGTCCCCGGAGGAAATCACCGGTCGGGATTCTGACGAGAGGAAGGCCGGTGCCGGTCTCCCAAGACGACGCCCTTGTTTCTGTCGCTGCCTGAAGCTGCTTCCAACTTGCCTACTGCCCCCTCTTCTGTGCCTAGAGCCCTTGCACCCGTGCCTCTGGCTGGGAGGCTCTCAGGCTTCAAGCTCAATAAGCAGAGGGACTACGTCGCGGTGGACTAGTAAGTATCTTTGTCTTGCCTTGTTCCCGATTCTTCTGTTGATTCTTGACGCCTTTCGTTGCTTGACTAGGCCGACGCCCGCGGCGAAGAGGAGGAAGGAGGACACAGTGGTATTTCTCAGGACCAAATCGCCTGCAATGGTCGCTCCCTCCTCCGTAGGGAAGGACGGTGGTGGTGCTCGTGCTTCCCCGGCCCGATCATCTTCACAAAACTTGGGGGAGCATCCTCTGGAGGAGGCAGCCCCCATGGCCCCGCTGGCACCAAAGGCGCCGGCGTCCGGCTCGGCTGCCGAGGTCCCCAAAGCTCTGGAGCCCTCAGCCTCCCAAGCCATCGTGATGATGTTGCCTCTTCCTTCCTCCGCCGCTCTGCTGTCCCCGGATTCTTCCGCCTCCCCTGACATCCTGGAGCGCGCTCTTTCTGCACTGACCTTGCTGTGGGAGGATCTTCAAGGCACCGACCATTGCCTGGTGGTCAGGCGCCTGGAGCTGATCTCTGGCTGGCTCCATTTCAACATGGCCATCCGGACGGCGCTGAGCCAGGTTGCTGTGGACTCCGAGAAGGACAAGAAAGCCGTCACCCAAGCTATGGCTGCCCGGGAGGCGGTGCTGAAGGATGCCGGAGCTGCCCAAGATCGCTCCTAGCTGTTGGAGGCCGAACTGAAGACCATGTGCAGTGAGCGTGCAGATGAAGCTCGGGGCCGTAGGGTCGAGGAGGAGAAGATGAAGGCCCGGGAGGACGCCGTCAGGGGTCGCGACGCCGAGCTAAGGTAGTTGGCGGAGGCGCAGGCTGCGGAGCGCAGCCGGTTGGAGAAGCTGGAGCAGAAGGTGGAGGTAGAAAAGGCCGAGCTAGAGGCCAAGGCACAGGTCCTGGCTGAAGACCGGATGGCCTTCAAGTCCCTCGAGGAGAGGTCTTGCGTGGCGCTGTGGTCACTCTACAAGAAGGGCTTGGAGGAGCTGCTGGCTACCAACGACGAGGGCCCCACCCAGCTGCTTCCTTATCTGGTCGAGGCGCTTGAGGAAGTCATGAGCAGTATCGGCCCCTTGGCAGAGACAAAAGCCCGCGTCCTTTCCTCAGCCGCATTGAAGCGCGTCTTCAGCCACCTCCATCTTCACGATCCTGGCACCCACCTTGACAAGCTGCTAGAGCCTGTGGACACCAAGCACTGCGCAGCTGCTGCTGAAGTCGTGAAGGGTCAGGTGGAGGCCCTGTTGAAGAGGTTCCGCGCCTTCGATCCCCGCCCTCAACTGGCGATGTTGTTGATCCTGCAACTCCGGCGGGTGGTGCAGGTGAGGGCAGAGCCGCTACGAGAGAAGCGTCCCTTGTGGGCGATGGCGGCGTTCGGGGATGACGAGGTGACATGCTGGCGGCTCCTTTCCTGTTTAGCTCCTACGATATGCACCATGCCTCGTGGAGGCGTTTAAGCTTGCGATTGGTATCGGAAGAACAATATGTCTTGTAATATTTGCTTGAAATTTTACGATTTCCTTCCCATTTGCTTTACGTTCTACGTCGGCACGGCCCAACCCCGCGCATACCTCAGCCGCTATTGGACCGTCCGGATCACCAGGACGGACCAAGGAGTGAGGGGCTACGTGGCCAGTTAGGCTCCTGAGTTGCGATGCTCAGGAGTCCCCCTTGATGCGCAAACAACTTATAGAAAGGAGATGCAGGAGTAGGCCTAGTGTTCTACGTCAGCAGGGCCCGACCCCGCGCATACCTCAGCCGCCATTGGACCGTCCGGATCACCAGGACGGACCAAGGAGTGAGGGCTACATGGCTAGTTAGGCTCCTGGGTCGCGATGCTCAGGACTCCCCCTTGACGTTCAAACGACCTTCATGCCTTGGCTCCGCTTGGGAGGGCGTGCGACAATCAGGTCCAGGGGACCTGGCAGGGTGGCGTACGCTTGGGCATGAGCCGAGCGCGGCCCCCGTGCCCCGCCCCCTCACGCGACTCTCCCGAGGGGAGGTGTTGCGATGAGGTCAGACACTGAGCTCGGAGCCTCCCTGAGTTTGATACGGCCATGAGGCCGCCCTCAATTGTTTATCACCAGCGCGGAGCATAGCGCTTCCGAACTTGCACGGGCATAGCCACTCCTCGGCAGTGTCGATTGCCAGCGCGGAGCATGGTGCTTCCACTGGTGCGTGGGTGAGGTCTCCCTCTGAGTGGAGCCCCCGGGGCATGTACAGCCCCGCCATGACACGTGGCTTGCATGTCAGGGCTAGATGAGGTGTGTCTAGGCACTCGTGAGCCAGCGTGGGACTCACGAGGCCCTACCTCAAGGCGGGTTGCGCCTGGTCTTGGTTCTTCATGACCGTGGTGGTCCTGTGAGATGGTTAGGCAACCTGCGCCAAACGAATCTCCTGAGGTTATCGCACGAGAAGGCCAAGCACCAACGACCCCAGGAGGTGACATGAACGGGACCGGCCCGCCAGACAGAGCTCAGTTGTTGGATTTATAGACGCTGCAGGGACGGACCTGAGCACAGGCGCCATGCCTAGCCTTCTCATGTGAAGGATACTAAAGAAAGACGATCGGCGCACGGCTCCTGTGGTGGGTGATAATGAAGCAGGTAATGACCATAGATAGCTTATGCGTGGAAAGCAAACTAGCTTAGGTAAATGCAAGAATGATACATGCCACTGGGTCAGACCCGAGCGGCCTGGGGATGATTGTAACACCCACGATGCGGCTATATCTCCCACGTGTCGGGGCACTACTTAGAGGCATAGCCGCATGGTAGTTTTGTCGCAAGAGGGGTAACAATCCCATGTATTGAATAAGAAAGGGATAAAGAGTTGGCTTACAATCGCCACTTCACACGATACATAAATAATTCATACATCATCCAAATACACTCAAAGACCGACTACAGCCAAATCCGAATAAAAGGAAGATAAACCCCAAATGCTAGATCCCCGATCGTCCCAACTGGGCTCCACTACTGATCATCAGGAAAAGAAACATAGCAACGGCCCGAATCCTCGTCGAACTCCCACTTGAGTTCGGTAGCATCACCTGCACTGGTATCCTCGGCACCTACAACTGTTTGGAAGTATCCGTGAGTCACGAGGACTCAGCAATCCCACACCCGCGAGATCAAGACTATTTAAGCTTATGGGTAGGAGAAGGTAGTGAGGTGGAGCTGCAGCAAGCACTAAGCATATATGGTGGCTAACATACGCAAATAAGAGCAAGAAGAGAAGAGACGTATGGTCGAGAAGCTAGAAGTGATCAAGAAGTGATCCTGAAACTACTTACGTTCAAGCATAACACAAGGCCGTGTTCACTTCCCGGACTCTGCCGAAAAGAGACCATCACGGCTACACACGCGGTTGATTCATTTTAATTAAGTTAAGTGTCAAGTTCTCTACAACCGGATATTAACAAATTCCCATCTGCCACATAACCGCGGGCACGGCTCCCGAAAGTTTATACCCTGCAGGGGTGTCCCAACTTAGCCCATCACAAGCTTTCATGGTCAACGAAGGATATTCCTTCTCACAGGAGGACCCGATTAGTCTCGGAATCCCGGTTATAAGACATTTCGACAATGGTAAAACAGGACCAGCAAAGCCACCCGATGTGCCGACAAATCCCAATAGGAGTCGCACGTATCTCATTCTCAGGGCACACCGGATAGGTCAAGCTACGAGTAAAACCAGCCCTCAAGTTGCCCCGAGGTGGCCCCGCAGGCTGCTCATTTCAGACCAACACTCGGAGGAGCACTGGCCCGGGGGGGTTTAAAATAAAGGTGACCCTTGAGTCTGCAGAACCCAAGGGAAAGGTATATGGTGGTAGGTACGCAAATGGTAAAACCAAGATTGGGCCTTGCTGGAGGAGTTTTATTCAAAGTGAACTGTCAAGTGGTTCCCATAACACCCAACAGCGTAAGGAACGCAAAATCAAGGAACATAACACCGGTATGACGGAAACTAGGGTGGCAAGAGTGGAACAAAACACCAGGCATAAGGCCGAGCCTTCCACCCTTTACCAAGTATATAGATGCATTAAAATGAATAAGAGATAATAATGATATCCCAACAATATCCATGTTCCAACATGGAACAAACTTCAACTTCACCTGCAACTAGCAACACTATAAGAGGGGCTGAGAAAAAGCGGTAACATAGCCAAACAACGGTTTGCTAGGAAGGTGGGTTAGAGGCTTGACATGGCAATATGGGAGGCATGATATAACAAGTGGTAGGTAGCGCGACATAGCGATAGAGCGAACAACTAGCAAAGCAAAGATGGAAGTGATTTCGAGGGTATGGTCATCATGCCTGCAATGTTCTCAGAGTTGTCGAAAGCTTGATCCTCGTTAGCGTACTCAATAGGTTCCTCGTTCACGTACTCGTCTCCCAGCTCTACCCAAGGCAAGAACACAAGCAATGGAACAACAATCAATCACGGTGCAATGCACAAGCAACATGATGCAATACATGGCATGGTAGGCAAGATATGATATGTAATGTATACGCGTGCTCCGGAAGGGAAATAATGATCAAGGCATCAACTTGGAAAACCAAGTATGCTGCTGGAAATATGAGGTGATTTCGGTCGAAATCGATATAAGGATTACCGGAAACGGATGCACAGTTTGCAAATGACAAGCAACACAAGAATGGTGCAAATCTGTGATTAATGGCATGATGCCACCTAGAATGCAACAAGAAACTAAGCTACTGCACTCCAACATAGCAACAAAGCATATGGCAGCAATGTACAAGAGATGCTTGACAAAACATGAACACTAAGATACGGCTAAATCACACCAGAACAGGTTCAAGCAAGCATGACAAAAGTGCAAAAGATATCATCTTCACAGACTTGGTGAAAATACTAACATGTCAAAAACAACATCAGGAAGCAATGTTTAGAGCAAGCAAACAACATGCTATAGGAACATATCATAGCAAACAAAGGCATGTCATGATTCTACTAAAAGCATAGATCAAAAGTCCCTTACTGAACATGAGCCAAAAAGGCACAGAAGATATGATGGCACCCATGTAAACATAGCAAGTTTTATAAACAGATTCAAACTTAGTGAAATTTCACCTCGCGAAAAGTCAATGCGGGACGAGACGGAGCGGGACGGAGGGATCCGGGTCGCGGGACGGCGTTTGGTTGACGAGGGTGGTGGATCTCGTCCCGATCCGGGGGGACCTCGCCGGAGTTGGCCGGGGAGGTGGCCGGAGAGGAGGAAGGTGGCCGGGCGGAGCGCTGCCGGGGTCGGGGCGACGAACTCTGGTTGGATCTGGCCGGATCCAGCGCGGTGGCGGCGGAGGACGGAGGGCGGCGCCGGCAGACATGCTCGCGGATGGCGGCGGCGGTGATGCGTGGCGGCGGCGGCGGGCGCGAGGAGGCGGCGGCGCAGGCGCGGTGGGAGGAGGCGGCCTGGAGGCGCGGGCGCGCGGGCCGGCTTCGGGCCCCGCAAGCCGCGACGGCTGCGGGCGGCAGAGGGCCATGTGGCAAGCTCCGGTTGGACGGGGCGCGGCGGCGGATGCATCCGGCGCCGTCCGAACGTGTCCGGCGCGGAGAGAGGAGCGGGGCTAGGGTTTGGACCCGGATTTTTGGGGAGAGGCACATATTTATAGGTAGGGGAGTTAGGAGAGTCCAAATGAGGTGCAGTTTTTGCCCACACGATCGTGATCCAACGACGGAGAACATGGAAGTGGTTTAGATGGGTTATTGGGTTGTTTTGGAGGGGTTTTTGGCTGCAACAGAGAGGGGCTTTTGCGGTTACCCGGTTAACCGTTGGAGCATCAAACGGCCTCCAAATGGAACGAAATTTGACAGGTGGTCTATCGGTGATGTACCAAGGCCACTTGAAAAATCTCGGCCCATTAGGAGAACATTTTTCTCCCGCTCACAAAAAGAGACAAGAGGGGTGCAACGGGGCACGAGAGATCGTCGGATTGCGAAACGGACAACGGGGAAAATGCTCGAATGCATGAGACGAACACGTATGCAAATGCAATGCACATGATGACATGATATGAAATGCATGACATGATCAAAATGCAAAACAAAAGACAAAAACCCAACCAAGAAGGGAATATCATATCACATAGCCGAAAATGGCAAGAGTCGGAGTTACAAATATGGAATGTTGTATCCGAGGCGTTACAATGATGCAGCCCAAGGGGTGCCCCCAGCAGGGTAAGCTAAAGATGCAAGAAGATACATGCCGTAGGGACGGGCCCATGCGACCTGGGAATGATGCAGCCCGAGGGGCGCTCCTAGCTGAATGAACTTGAAAGATGCCACCTAGTTTTGTTGCCGAAGGAGCGTTGGGGTAGCTGAAGGTGTGCGCTGAAGAAGTCGCTCTTCATGAGTCGTCGAGACCCTGAGCCTCGGGAGGCTCTAGGGGCTCAGGTGGCCTCTTGAGGACCGTCTCCATCTCCGCCAGGACTGCGTGATGCTTGGCCTCCTGGGTCGCCAGGATGCTCCGTAGGTTGCACTGGAAGGCAGCCGCCACGCTCGGCAGGCCAAATGACATGCGAACGTAGCTATGAGGCGGACCCTCACACCGGCCAGCACGCAAAGGCCAGAAGCGCTGCTGAGATGCGGCCCTGTCAAGCCCTGGGATGTCGATGCAGACGCGCAGCTCGCCACCCTCGCCCGGGTGGGGAGCTACACCCGGTGGGTGGCGGTCACCGCGTATCACCCTTTCTTCCTGAAGCTCCTGGGTGGTCTTGATGATGAATTCCTGAGCGTCGGGCGCTCCTCGCCCGGTGCCTCCTGAGGGAAACGTGCCGCGAAGCACACCTCAAGGTGGTGCCTGAGCACCTGCCTTGTGATGTTGGCCAGGTCTGAGGCCCTCCATAAGAGAGCCCCCGAGCCCTGCCCGAGGAGGGCGCCAGGCGCGCCTTCCTATGCGAGGGAGGGAGGCGCCCCAGGTGTGGGCGTCGATCCTGAGGCGGCACCGCTAGAGGCGCCGCTCCCATGAGGCCCTGTGCGGAGTAGTTGCTTATTCTTCTTGGGAATGGCCTCAGGAGGGTACTGCGCGCCCTCGCTGTCAGGGTCTTCGATTGCTACAGCTTGGAAGGCGCGCTCAAGGGAGCACACCGCATCTCTTTCTTTGTAGGGGACTATGATGATTCCGTCGCTTCCCGGCATCTTGAGGACGTTGTAGCCATGTTGGGTCACTGCCATGAATTTTGCTAACGCTGGGTACCCGAGGATGGCATTATACAACAGACGGATGTGGGTGACGTCGAAGTCGACGAGCTCGGTGTGGTAGTTGTCGCGCTGACCGAAGGTGATAGGGAGACGAACTTGCCCTATCGGGTTGGTGGAGCCGTCGGTCACTCCTGAGAAAGGCTTGGTGGGATGAAGCTAATCGTATGGCACTTGAAGGCTATCGAACGTCTCGACGGACAGGACACTGAGTCCCGCGCCACCGTCGATGAGGGTCTTGGTGACTTGGACATTGCTGGTGACGGGTGAGCAGAGCATCGGGAGGACGCCGGCGGTCGCCGCACATTTGAGCTGCTCGCCGAGCTGAAGGTGATGGCATACTTGGACCATCTGAGCGGGCGCGTGGCCTCGAGCTTGGGGAGGGCTGCATTCACCTCGTGAGAGAACTGCTTGAAGATGCGCTGGGAAGCCGGGGCCTGAGCACCACCCAATATGCAAGTGATGGCGCGTGGCTCCTGGAAGCCCCCCAGCCCCCTCGTCCTGATGGTGGTCGTCGTTCCTCCTTGGTGGTGGCGGCAGCAGAGGGAGACCAGGATTGCCCTGAGGACGGTCCTCGCGAGGCTGGTCCCTCCAGGTGCCCTCATGAGGCTGGTCCTGCCAGCGGTCCTCACGAGGCTGGTCCCGCCACTCCTGGCGGGTCCCGCGGCCATCCCAACGTCCTCCGCCTTGGTCGTAGCTCCGGTCGTTGCGCTTGGGGCGTCGACCGAAGCGTCCATCTCGAATGGCCCTGGGCTCTTGACAATCGTTGGTGTTGTGGCTGCGCATGTTGTGGAAGGCACAAAACGTACGACCGCCCTTGGACGACTCGGGGAGGTCCCGACCGCGCTTTGTGCCTGGCTCTGCAGCGAGTACGACCACTCCCTTGTGCTTCACGTCCTTGACCTTGGCCTTCTTCTCCTCTGGGTCTGCAACAGGGAGCTCAAGGAGGGAGAGACGCCCTTCCGCAGCTCTCGCGCACTTGGTTGCTATGTTGAACAGCTCCAGAGTCGTGCATAGCTCCTCGTGGATGGCGAGCTCCTCCTTCATCTTGATGTCGCGGACACCATCGGAAAATGTTGAGATGATGGCCTCGTCGGTCACCTTGGGGATCTTTAGATGCATGCTGTTGAAGCGCAGGATGTACTTCTGTAGGGTCTCTCCCGGCTGTTGCCCGATGCGACGCAGGTCACCCGCGGCTGGAGGGCGGTCGCGAGTGCCCTGGAAGTTGGCGACGAAGTGGTCGCGCATCTCACCCCAGGAGGAGATCGAGCCTGGAGGCAGGTTCAGGAGCCACGAGCGAGTGCCATCCTTGAGAGCCATGGGAAACCAGTTCGCCATGACTTCCTCGTCGCCGTTGGCCGCCTCGATGCTTAGCTTGTAGAGCTGCAAGAACTCCACGGGGTCGGGGGTGCCGTCGTAGCGAGGAGGCAGATCCGGCTTGAACTTGCCTGGCCAGACGACGCTACGCAGCTCGGGAACAAGGGCGCTGCAGCCTGCGGTGGCCACCGGGGCCCTCTGCAGGGGCGGAGCCTGCCCTTGATGCCCACGCGTCGCGCCACAAGCGGCACGTGGTCTTGTCATGGCGCCAGGAGCGCTGGAGTGTTTTCTTGTGGCCGGGGAACCTCTTGGCAGCTTCCTTCTTCGTGCACGGGCACACGGCGCGGTGGATCACGCTGCGGGACCACGCGTCTTGGTGCGAGGACACCGTCTTCACGCAGAGGAGGCGGTGGTGCTCCATGAGCTGCGCGTCTCGGTGCGAGGGCACCCTCTTGATGCGGAGGCGGCGGAGGCGCTCCATGAGCTACACCGCCCACAGCTGGAGGTGAGCGAGGCAGCGAGAGGGATGGTGCAGGGGAGCCCCCAGCGGCACTGATGAGCTCGGCGATGCGGTCCAACTAGTCCTCGTAGAGGTCGTCGACCGGGCGGTAACGCAGGAGCTCGCATGCCATGAGCAGCGCAGCCTGTGCGTCCGTGGGTGCGCGGCGAGAGTGAGATGATGAGCCGGCCGGAGTTAGCGACGGGGTGGCGGTGCGGCCCTCCCACCACACGGAGGGGTGCAGTGACGACGCGTGCTGCTCGTTTGCTGCCGGGCCGGTAGCGGTGTTGGCAACAGGAGGTGGAAAACGACGGGGAGGCCCACCGACATGGGGCTGTCTGAGTGCCACGGGCGGCGAGGGCGGCCCGGCGCTCGGCGCGGGCTCAGCGCGCGTCCGACATGGATGTGGTGGAGCCGTGGAACGCGGATCAGCGGAAGGAAAACTTCAGCGCACCCCTACCTGGTGTGCCAAATATCGGATTTCGGGTTCCGGCAAAACCCTTGAGGTTCGAACACCGGGGTGCGCACGAAGATCTCTCCTCCCTCTAACTCACGCCCTCACTGCAATCTCAAGGCTTAGCGCGTCGAACTCGCAGAACAAAGCGACACAAGATTTATACTGGTTCGGGCCACCGATGTGGTGTAATACCCTACTCTAGTGTGGTGTGGTGGATTGCCTCTTGAGCTGAGGATGAATAGTTACAAGGGAAGAACAACCTCCTGAGGAGAGGTGCTCTTGTGCTTGGTGAGTTTGTGTGGTCTTGGTGGAGTGGATCCGGTCCAAGATGAGATGAGCCTTTCGTCTCTTGATGATCCGATCCGACCCCCACGATGGTGGCTAGTCCTATATATAGAGGCCCGGGTCCTCTCCCCAAATATCAGGCAGAAAGGGATCCCACAACGGCCAATTTGAAGGGGGACAACTAGTACAAACTATCCTGACAAAAGATGGTCTTCGCCTACCAAAGGCTCTGGTGCTGACGCCGTCTTGGGCTCCACGATGACCTCCGTCCTGCCGTCCAGCTAGTCTTGGTCTTGTTGCACCGAAATGGAAACCTTTGCTTGATGCCTCGGGACTCCGCGCCTGCGCTTGCCTCTTTAGCACCAAAGAGGAAACGAGGACACTGCGCGCGCTAGTGCCGGCCTGGCCCTCGTCGTCATGGCTTGCGTCACAGGAACCTCGTGAGGTGTCCCTTGCCTTGATCTCTCTGCGCCTCGCAAGCCAGCCTGGTGAGGCCACCCCCGAGGAGGTCTTGCGTTGTCCTCCTCGTGAGGCTTGTCCCCTCACGAGGGTCTTGAGTGTTTGCTGGTGGAGATGGGTCGTACAGGGCCGCCTGTGGAGCCACGCCGTGGGCCGTAGGCAGGCAAGTCTGGGGACCCCCGTTCCCAGGACGCTGACACAGATCATCCCCACCCCTGAGCCCAAGAGAGGGTGGTGTTTACCCCCCACTTCCTCCGTGGACTAGGGTTTCCTCTCCACCACTTCGTTCGCGGCCTCATGTTTTATTATGGGCTAGATTTCCATGATCTAGCCCCAAATTCCTTCCTCCACATTTCAGCATTCATCGTCGTGTGCGAGGCGCTCCTCCGCATTCCCCCCACTTTGGCCTATGGCTTAAGGTCTTCAACATGAAGCCGAAAGTGGTCGATGGGCAACATGCGGACTACGGCAGCGCCATGGTGAGCAAGCTCCCCAATGTCACCTGGCCCAAAGGGGCCTTCGTGGAGACTGTGAAGGGATGGAAACAAGAGTGGTTATACATCACTAAACCTCCCAGCACCACACGGGCGGCCACTCCTGAGTTTAAATCCGGACCCCCATTGCGGCTCGCGTCGTGGATTAACAAGGGCCTGGATTGGGCGTCGTCTGATGAGGTGATGATGCTGCAAAAGCGCATAAAAAATATGATGGAGAAGAACACCAGTCTCGCTGATGTGATTCAGGTGATGCTGTTCTACCGGATTCTCCCCTGCCAACGCCGGCCTCTCCACATGTGGGAGTTTAATCCGGACGGTCCATGGACCCTACATCGATTCTTTAGCATGACGCACAAAGAGATCTAGAAGCTGCTTTTCAAGGCCCAGAAGTCATGGCCGGAGATGACAGAAGACATCGGCCTCGACTGCGCTCATCCGCCACCCCAGTATTTTTCGAATTTCCGAACACAACTTCAATTCGTAAATCAAAGGGTATGATGAGCCCTCCATTCTTCCATCAAGGCTGGACAAAGAAGGCGGAGCGGATCCAGTGTCCAGCTCCGCTACCCGAAGACCCAACCATTCCTCTGCTAACGAGGATGCTGGTCCCGGCGCCGTACCAGGCGTCGGAGAAGAAGGCCAAGAAGAAGGGCAAGGAGGCCAAGAGTGGCCTCCGTCGTAAAGGTACTTCGGACGCTGCATCCGGATATAGTGAAGCTCCCTCCTCCCACACGGGAGGTGAAGACGAGGAGGAGGAGGAGGAGAGAAATTCTCCCCTTGGGGGGAGAAGAAAAGGGCGGCCTCCGTGGACCTAGAGGCGGAGGCGTCCAAGAAGGGGAAGATTTCCCTTTCGGACGACTCAGACTCGGATGCCGAAGCCATCCCCGAGTGGCGCCCCAGGTCGAAGCCCCTGGCGGCATCGTAAGTGTCCAAGGATACTACACATATATCCAGTTTTTATGATTGCAGTTCTAACACATTTAAATTGCATGCTGCAGTCTAGCCCGCGATCTCCCCCAACAATCATCGTCTTCTGGGAACTCACTGGGGCCGGAGATGGTGGAGAGCGAGACGCCTCCGCGAGCCTCCCCACCAATTGCCATAGACAACACCAAAGTGTTGTCCCGAAGAGCCTCTCCGGGCCATGAAGAGGTGCGGGAGGCCGCTCAGATGGTGCCAGAGGGTAACACCTCAGTCGTCAAGAACATGGGGGAACCGACCCCCATGAAGACTGGTGACGGGGGCCATGACCAATCCGGCCCCCAGCTGAATATTATTTTGGAGACCCGTACGGCTCCGGAATCGAGCGAGCAAACTCCTTTGAAAGAGGGGGAGCATCGACTCCACCGGCGACCTCTATCAATCTAGAGGCACCGGACACTCTGGTGGAAGCGCTTCAACGCGCTTCCATTGTGGAGGAGCACCGTACCCTTATGGGTACGGTGGTTGAGAAGGTTCAGTACGCCAAAAGAGGGTTGAACGAAGCCTTTACCAGCCCATTAACAGGCGTTGAGGTACATGATGTAATATTCTTAGCTGCTTTGCATATGCAAAAAATATGCCTGTGTATAGATAGTAGCCCCTGAGAGTTTGTTCGGCTTTTGCAAAGAAGTGCCAAACAGAGGATCAAATAGTACTCACAAGAGATAATATACTTGTCTATTTTGACATACAAGCTTCACTGTTAGTGGCAACCGCCCAGGACGCCGAAGTGTCTGAACTTAAGCGGAAGCTGGAGCGGGCCGATGAGGACCTCGTCCGCATGAACAAGCGGTTTGATGAGGTGCAAGGTATGTTTTGAAAAAATTGTCTACGCCCCCAAAGTAATATGCCAATGTGGTGTCTAATCTCCTGTGTTATCCTGATCATATTTGCAGGTAGTGCGACCGAGGTTGAGGCCCTGAAGAGCGCCCTCGCCCAAGCCAAGGAGCAGGCGCGGGTGAGCCAAGCGGCCGCTGACAAAGTGGCTATGGATTTAGAGGCCGAGAAGGTCACCTGCCGCAAGTATGAGGAGTGGGTGACAGAAGTGGAGCAAGAGCTCCAAGATGCCGCCAGCAAGTGCGAGACCTTGGAGGAGAAGAATAAGGCCCAAGCGGTTGATCTCACCAAGGCTCTTCAGGAGGCCAAGGAGGCGCAAACCGAGTCCCGAGTGGCTCTCGAGGAGATCAAGCAAGCCAGGTAGATAGCGATTGGTAAGCCCTTTCTTTTACAGAGTATATTTGGCGGTCAGAAATATGCCTTGCTTAATCGACTATGGAGTTCTCTAGACGCCTTTGCAGATCTCCCAAGGAGTGCGGCCGATACCGCGCAATTCTTCTGGTCCCAGGAGGGAAACACCACGGAGAAGCTCTTCTGGTCCCAGTACATGGCGCCAGAAAGGCCAGCGCTGCTAAACAACCAGATGATATAGTTGGCTGAGCTGCATAGCATGTCCGATTTGGCCATGAAGGACATCATAGTCCGGCTATGGCTAGTCGGACCCATTCCGAGCAGCTACTTCGGCTTGGTCAATTGACTTGGCGATGCCCTACCCCAGGTTGAAGCTGTGAAGCGCTCGGCATGCATAGAGGGTGCGCGGATGACCTTTGCCCTCGTCAAGATGCACTGGGCGAAGATGAAGGCCGCCGCCGTGGCTGTTGAGGGTCCACCCGAGGGCAAGGACTACCGCAAGCCGGAGCGATACTTCAGGGACATCCAGGAGGGTGCCCATTTAATAGAGGGTCAATGCTCGAAGGATATTATGTTTGAATGAATGTATCTGGGCTGCCCAAACTTTTGTGTTATGAAACAAGGCTTGTATAATATACTTGTGCTTTTATCTAAAATTATTTTCCTCCTGTGTGACCGTCTTTATATCTAAACGTTTGCCAGTCGTCGGCTTCAACCCCCATGTAGATACTACGGGGGTGTTCGGAGTAGCACTTGACCACACTTGACCCAACGTCTTGGTCTGTAAAGGAGGTGATCATGCAGCGAACTAGGCAATCAGACTATGCGGGTTTATCACTCTCACTTAGCCATAGGAGTTTGACAAAGGGACTCTGAGCTAGCTCCTGGTGCGCGTGCGGCTTTCTGAACTTGTATGCTTTAGGCACGTGACCGGGTGAGGCCAGTCCTTCGTGTAATACGAACAAAAATCGTAAAAGATTTGGTAAGTCACCGATCCGCTGAACAACTCTCGCTATATCATGACAGTTAGTTTTCAGCTTTTTCTACTGAGGTGTTTGACCGAATGAACTAGAAACACAATCGCAATAGTTCTTCCTTTACTACCTTAGCTGAACAAGTGGAACATAAGGTGGTAACCACAGGATCCGGGCGACCCAACTATTGACCAAAGACATGATTCAGAGCTGATGCATATAATGCGGTATTCGAGACGCCAAAGTGTACTATAAAAGTGTTCGGACTTTTTGTTTTTGAAAAATATATGTGGCCGAATAGAGCTCCTGGCAATTTATAACGAGGTGTGTATGTCAATCTATCGTGAAGACGGAGTACAAATTATGAAATGAGCCAATATTGAATAATGTTGGTCAAAACTCTTTCCGCTATAGTCTAATTGATACGTCAAACATGCTCTTACAGAGAATGCCATAATCATCAAGGCTATTTTACATGCCAAGAATTTGAGAACAAGGGAAAGCTGTATACAGGTTCTAAACAAGAAAGGGTGGTCTAGAAGATCCTTTGGACACCCTGCCGCACATCTGCGCTGCTTTTCACCTTGGTGTAGGATCCTTTGAGAGGATCAACGATCGATTATAGATAAGGGGCCTGGAGAAGGGCCCTTGGTACCATCGAAAAGTGATTTGGGTTTTGAAGAACCTGAAAAATAAAAAGGGAAAAGTGAGAAAAAAGGAAGAATATGAAGGTCTGAATAGGGTCGAGCCGTATTGTGGACTTTGTCTTTAGTGTGCCTCCGTCCTTGCCCATGGTATTTTTAGTGCATAGTTATGTACGCGTGGTACGTATGCCGCGATTAAGTGGGGGTATTGACGGAGGCCAAATTGCTAATCTAGTTCTAGATGAACCGGATTGTCGTTCTACAGGGTAGACCAGACTCTTTTGACAGTGTCTGTGGGCTTGATGGCCGATGAAGTATTCGGCTCGATAAGGCTATCCTGTACCACAACTACGAGGGCCGCGGTATGCTCCTCAGTATAGAGGGAGCACTCCATGTTTCCATTGACTGTTATAACACCGTTTGGTCCGAGCATCTTGAGCTTTAGATAGGCATAGTGTAGGACTGCATTGAAACGGGCGAAAGCGGTTCATCCGAGCAGTGCATGACAACCACCGCGGAAGGGGACGATGTCGAAGATTAAATCTTTGCTTCGGAAGTTATCCAGTGAGCCGAAGACTACCTTCAGCGTTATTGACCCTGTGCAGCAGGCCTCTATGCCGGGTATTACTCCTTTAAAGGTGGTTTTAGTGGGCTTGATCCTTGAGGGATCAATACCCATTTTACGGACAATGTCCTGATAGAGCAGGTTAAGATTGCCACCAACGTCCATGAGGACTCGGGTGAGGTGGAATCCGTCGATGATTGGATCAAGGAACAATGCTGCCGAACCTCCATGACAGATACTGGTCGGATGGTCTCTGTGATCAGAAGTGATCGGACAGGCCAACCATGGGTTGAATTTTGGGGCGACTGGCTCTATGGTGTAGACGTCCCATAGTGCGCACTTACGTTCCCGCTTAGGGATGTGAGTGACGTAGATCATATTCACTATTTTTACCTTGGGGGAAATTTCTTTCACCCCCTATGTTTGTTGGGCGAGGCTCATCGTCATCCTCGCTAGGCGACCCTTTCCTCTTATGTTCGGTGTTTAACTTACCGGCCTGTTTAAAGACCCAACAATTTCTGTTGGTATGATTGGCAGGCTTGTCAGGGGTGCCATGGATCTGGCAAGGCCGATCTAGTATTCTGTCCAAACTGGATGGACCATCTTTGTTTCCTTTGAATGGCTTCTTCCACTAACTAGGTTTAGAGCCACTGAATCCGGCGTTGACCGCTGCGTCTTTGGTATCTTCATTGTTGCTTCAACGCTTGTATTTGTTGCGTCATGGCCTGCCGTTGCCATCTCTGGCTTCAGAGGTGCCAGGGTCGCTGGTGTTGTTGCTTCTACGAGCTATCCAGCTATCTTCTCCCATGTAAAAGTGGGTCATGAGTGCGGTGAGAGCTGCCATGGACTTACATTTTTCCTGGCCGAGGTGTCGGGCGAGCCACTCGTCACGGATGTTGTGTTTAAAGTCCGCGAGGGCTTCGGCGTCCGGACAATCGACAATTTGGTTCTTTTTAATTAAGAACCTGGTCCAGAGTTTTCGGGCTGATTCTCTGGGTTCCTGAACTATGTGACTGAGGCCATCGGCGTCCGGAGGCCAGACATAGGTACCTTGGAAGTTGTCTCTAAAGGCGTCTTCCAGGTCTTCCCAGCTATCAATAGAGTTCCGTGGGAGGCTGTTTAGCCAGTGCCGTGCTGGTCCTTCCAGCTTTAAGGGGAGGTATTTGATGGCGTGGAGGTTGTCACCGCGGGCCATGTGGATATGGAGAAGAAAATCTTCGATCCATACCACGAGATCTATCGTGCCGTCGTATGATTCGATGTTTACGGGTTTAAACCCTTCTAGGAACTACTGTTGCATTACCTCGTAGGTAAAGCATAAGGGGTGTGCGATGCCTCTGTATCGGGAAATGTCACGATGGAGTTCAGATGACATCCGTATGCGGTTTTTGGCCCTGGTGAGGTTATGCCTGTCGCGCCAAGCTTGACAGTCGTCTTCTTACGTTGGGGCGCGCCCCCTTGATCCATAGATTGATCTTGTTTGGCATGCTCTATTGCTCAGGTCTTGTCGTAAGTTGTAGGTGTATCCAGGAGCCGCTGTCTCTCTGCCCTTACGGTGAGGTGGTGCGGGTTGGTGTTCGGCGTAGGTGGCCGCTTTAGCTCGCCCACGTGGTGTCCGGTCTGGTTCATCAGTGTTGTCATGTTTCAACGGAATTGGCTCGAAGGCCTCGTCGTCGAATTGTGGTAGTAGGCGACGCTTTGGATAACTCTTTTTTGGGCGTTGGAGGCCATATTGTTCGGTAGCTAGGACCTGGGTCCATCTGTGGTTGAGTGTATATTGTTCGGCTTGGAGCCGTCGCTGCTGCTTTTTAGGCTTCTTGTCGTGGCGATTAGTTGGCGCTTAAAGCACTCCTGCTCGAGGGGGTCCTCTGGCACGATGAAATCTTCGTTGCCGAGGCTGACATCATCCTCGGAGAGCGGTAGATAGTTGCTATCTTCCGAATCCTCATTCCTGACAGGATCATCGGGGTTAACTTGCCCCTCCTCCACATCATCCTATTCGGATGTGGGCTCTACGGGGGCTTCGGGGTCTTCAGCGTCCTATGGAGTGTTATTATCTCCGGTGCCGGTATTACTGCCTTTGCCACGACGCAATTTTGAGCAGCGTCGCTGGCATCGACGCTTCGGTGGTGCCTCATCAGGTTTGTCCTCAATCGGATCCTTCCTATCTGCATCATCATCCTCTTTGGGTGTGTCCACCATATACACGTCGTATGTGGATGTAACGCCCCGGATACAACTTTCCATATTTGTAACTCCGACTCTTGCCTTTTCCAGAGATGCGATATGATATTCCCTTCGTGGTTGGGTTTTTGTCTTTCGTTTTGCATTTTTTTCATGTCATGCATTTCATATCATGTCATCATGTGCATCGCATTTGCATTCGTCTCATGCATCCGAGCATTTTCCCCGTTGTCCGTTTCGCAATCCGACACTCCTACATGCTCCGGCGCACCCCTCTTGTCTCTTTTCATGAGAGGGTGTTAAACATTCTCGGAATGGACCGAGCTTTGCCAAATGGCCTTGGTACACCACCGGTAGACCGCTTGTCAAATTTCGTGCCATTCAGAGTCCGTTTGATGCTCCAACGGTTAACCGGGTAACCGCAAAGGCCTCCTGTGTGTTGCAGCCCAACACCCCTCCAAAATGGCCCAATAACCCATCCAAACCTCTTCCATGTCCTCCGTCGTCGAATCATGATCATGTGGGCTAAAACTACACCTCGTTTGGACACTCCTACCTCCTTCTATCTATAAATAGGTGATCCCCTCCAAAATTTCGCGGTGCAAACCCTAGCTTCCATCCACCTCGCGCTGCCGGACTAATTCTACCACCACCGGACATGTCCGTGCCACCGCCTCTCGTCCAATCAAAGCTCGACACATCACCTCCCCGCGCCGTCCATCGCGCAGGGGCCCGCCAGAGCCCATCGTGAGCCCGCCGTGGGCCGAATCGGGCCCGGTCGCCCGCGCTGCATCGCCGCCTCTCGCTCCTGTCACGAGCGCCGCCCCGAGCTCCCGTTCAACTTCGCCACCGACTGGCGGCTCGTCGGAGTTGCCCGCTGGCGACCTCCAGGTCATGCTGCCGCCCCTCGCACCTTCCCTTCCCTCCTCTACTTGCCCTCTTACTCTCACCACAGCTCTCCCCGTGTGCCTGCAGGACGCCGCGCCGCCACCTCCAACCCTTGCCGCTGGACCTCCCCGAGCTCGCCGCGTTTCACCATCGACCACCTCCGACGCCGGATCCGGGGGCCCCGCACCCGGATCTGCCCATTTCCGGCGCCTCCGGCGCATCCCCGGCCTTCGCATGCCCTCGCCAGAGTCCTTGTTCCGCGCCGCCGCCGCCATGGTCTCGTGCCCGAGCAGGATCAGGAGGTTGACGAGGATGACCACACCTCTGCTCATGGCCCCCAGCGCCGGCCCATCCACGCCGGCCTCCCTCCGGCCCGCCAGGCCTCCTCAGCAACCTAGGCCTGGGCCCACTCTGGTGAGAAACCTGAGCCCAGCCCCGTTGCTCTATCTGCCGCCCGGTGTGCTGCGTAACTATCTTGTGCTCATCTCAGTTTTGGCCAAGTCTGGAAATCTTCAGATATGTTTGCATCTTTGAGCGGCCATATGTGTGTGCATGTGTGTCCAAATCATGCATGTGATATATCAAAATGTTCATTGGGAGATGCTCTTCATTTCATTCCATTGTGGCATGCTTGTTTAAGTCCATCTTGATGCCCAAATCATTGATGCAAGAGTGCTATAAAATGTTTAATGCTGCTACTTATCAGTTTAGGGTGATTTGTCATTTTTGTCACATTTGATGTGTGCTTCATATGGGCATGAGCTCTGCATGTGTTTTGAGCTATGTCATGCCATCTTTGCAGAGGTGCTTGCCATGTATTTTTGTGTTCAATGTGGTGACTAGCACAAGCATGCAAACTAGGCCTCGTGATATTGCTCATTTCAGGGACTTAAGATTTTGTTGTCACTTTCCTGCTGTTATTTTTATGCCATGTAAACATGATGATACAATGAGATCCATGCTTGTTTTGAGTATCTTCAGTAAGGGTGTTAGGAACATATGGTTATGCTCTATCCATCCATGCCCGTGTTTGCATTTATGGAGTGCCCTAGAATGTCTTAATCTTGCTCTACTTTTGCTAGAAAATGTTCCTGGCAGATTGTTTACATGTTAATCAATTTTGCCATGGTTGTTACTAGTGATCCATGCATGCTATGAACTTGATCTTGCCATGGTCAGCTTCATGAACATGTCTTCTTACTTACGCTATGCTTGTATTGTCATGAAATGCTTTGTGGTGAGTGATTTGAGCTCACAAAGATGCCTTCATAATTCTGAAACTGTTAATAAAACTTGCTATGTTTACATGGGTGCCATCATATCTTCTGTGCCTTTTTAGCTTATGATCAGTAAGGGACTTCTCTTCTATGCATTTAGTAGCATCATTCCATGCCTTTGTTTGCTATGCTATGTTCCTATAGCATGTTTTTTGCTTGCTCTAAACATGGCTTCCTGATGTTATTCCTGGCATGTTAGTATTTTCACTAAGTTTGTGATGCTGATATCTTTTGCACTTTTGCCATTCTTGTTTGAACCTGCTCTTGTGTGATTTAGCCGTAGCTCAGTGTTCATGTTTTTTCAAGAATCTTGTGTACATCACTGCCATATACTTTGTTGTTATGTTGGAGTGCAGTAGCTTAGTTTCTCGTTTCATTCTAGATGGCATCATGCTGTTAATCCCAGGATTGTGCCATTCTTGTTTTGCTTGCCATTTGCAAACCGTGCATCCCTTTCTGGTGATCTTTATATCGATTTCACCCAAAATCATCTCATCTTTCCAGCGGCACACTTGGTTTGCCAAGTTGATTCCTTGATCTTTCTTTTCCTCCCGAAGCACGCACATGCATTGCATATCTTATCTTGCATATCATGCCATGTTTTGCATCATGTTGCTTGCGCGTTGCACCGTGATTGATTGTTAGTCCTTTGCTTGTGTTCTTGCTTTGGGTAGAGACGGGAGATGAGTACGTGGCCGAGGAACCTGTTGAGTACGCTAACGAGGATCAAGCTTTCGACAACTCTGAGAACTTTGCAGGCAAGATGACCATACCCTCGAAATCACTTCTATCTTTGCTTTGCTAGTTATTCGCTCTATTGCTATGCTACGCTACCTACCACTCGCTATATCATGCCTCCCATATTTCCATGTCAAACCTCTAACCCACCTTTCCTAGCAAACCATTGTTTGGCTATGTTACCGCTTTTGTTCAGCCCCATTTATAGCGTTGCTAGTTGCAGGTGAAGTTGAAGCTTGTTCCTTGATGGAACATGGATATTGTTGGGATATCATTATTATCTGTTATTTACTTTAATGCATCTATATACTTGGTAAAGGGTGGAAGGCTGGGCCTTATGCCTGGTGTTTTGTTCCACTCTTGTCGCCCTAGTTTCCGTCATACCAGTGTTATGTTCCTTGATTTTGCGTTCCTTACGCGGTTGGGTGTTATGGGAACCCCTTGACAATTCGCTTGACAATTCGCTTTGAATAAAACTCCTCCAGCAAGGCCCAACCTTGGTTTTACATTTGCCTAACAACCTATAACCTTCCCTTGGGTTTTCGCGAGCCCGAGGGTCATCTTATTTTAACCCCCCCCGGGCCAGTGCTTCTCTAAGTGTTGGTCCAAACTAGAGCACCATGTGAGGCCATCCCTTGGCAACTTGGGTTATGTTGGTACCTGTACGCTTACCTTATCTGGTGTGCCCTGAGAATGAGATATGTGCAGCTCCTATCGGGATTTGTCGGCACATCCGGGCGGTCTTGCTGGTCTTGTTTTACCATTGTCGAAATGTCTTATATCCGGGATTCCGAGTCTGATCGGGTCTTCCTAGGAGAAGGAATATCCTTCGTTGACCGTGAGAGCTTGTGATGGGATAAGTTGGGACACCCCTGCAGGGTATAAACTTTCGAGAGCCGTGCCCGCGGTTATGTGGCAGATGGGAATTTGTCAATATCCGGTTGTAGAAAACTTGACACTTAACTTAAGTAAAATGAATCAACCACGTGTGTAGCCGTGATGGTCTCTTCTCAGCGGAGTCCGGGAAGTGAACACGGTCCTCGTGTTATGCTTGAACGTAAGTAGTTTCAAGATCACTTCTTGATCACTTCTAGTTCACGACCATTGCGTTGCTTCTCTTCTCGCTCTTATTTGCGTAAGTTAGCCACCATATATGCTTAGTGCTTGTTGCAGCTACACCTCACTACCCTTTTCTACCCATAAGCTTAAATAATCTTGATCTCCCGGGTGTGAGATTGCTGAGTCCTTGTGACTCACAAATACTTCCAAACAATTGCAGGTGCCAATGATACCAGTGCAGGTGATGCAACCCAGCTCAAGTGGGAGCTCGATGAAGATCTTGATCGTTGTCTTGTTTCGTTTCCTGTTGATCAGTAGTGGAGCCCAGTTGGGACGATCGGGGATCTAGCATTTGGGGTTGTCTTCTTTTATTTTGGTTCTGTAGTTGGACCTTTGTTTGTACCTTGGTTGATGTATGGCTTATTTATGTATTGTGTGAAGTGGCGATTGTAAGCCGACTCTTTATCCCTTTCTTATTCAGTACATGGGATGTGTAAAGATTACCCCTCTTGCGACAAGCCTACCATGAGGCTATGCCTCTAAGTTGTGCCCCGACACGTGGGAGATATAGCTGCATTGTGGGTGTTACAGTGGAGGTGGCCATCCAATGTCTGGTAAACGGCGGGTCTTGGCCTTGTTCGTGTCCGGCATCGTCGTCCATGCCATCGATGTCTTTGGAGGTGCAATCTAGCATGTCGGTTAAGTCCTCAACAGTAGCTATGATGTGGGTGGTGGGTGGGATGTAAAATTCCCCGCTCTCAGCCCCTAATCCGGGCTAGGCATAGTTCGGAGGTGATTCCTCTATAATGGCAAGGGACCACATTAAGTCTAGAGCCTCGTTTAAGAGCGAGGATTGGACAGGGAAACTAGAGTCCGCGGGGCTAGCCAAGGCAAAGGCCTCCAGGCCACGCTCGCTTGGTGAGGACTTCGAGAGTTCGGAGCTAGAGTCCGGGGGTGAGTCTGGCCTTTCGATGATGGGGGGAACCCAGCATGATTCCAAATTTGCCGTGGACACAATTGCCTCCAGATCTCTGGTAGTGAGCTTTGCAGTAGAGAGTCCGGCGGGCTCCAAACTCCCATCTTCGGACCTGGCGATTTGCTCTGGATCTAAGGCCAGGGCAGTAGTCAGGGCCGCGAACCCTTCGAATATCAAATCTCCTCGGATATCAGTGACATAATTTAGGTTGACGAAACTGATCTGATGACCAGGGGCGTAGTTGTCGATCTGTTCGAGGTGGCCAATTGAGTTGGCACGTAGAACGAAGCCACCGAACACAAAAATCTGGCCGGGGAGGAAAGCTTCCTCGGAAATGGCATCATTGTCGATGACCGAATGAGCCATCGAACCATCTGTCAACGGCACAGTGGAACTCTCAATGAAAGCACCAATGTCGGTGTCAAACTAGCCGATCTCGGGTAGGTGGTCCCGAACTATGCATCTGAGATCGAAGGTAAAAAGAGACAAGGGAGAAACGATGTTTACCCAGGTTCGGGCCCTCTTAATGGAGGTAAAACTCACTGCCTCACAGCGGTGCTCCGATGTGCTCGTGCGAGAGGAATTAAGACACAACACAACGATTTACCCAGGTACAAGCCACCTATGGTGTAAGACTCTACTCCTGCTTTGTGTGGATTACCTCGCGAGGTAGGATGAACATGAGAGTACAAGGATGAACTACCTCAGAAGGGCTCAAGGTTCGACCCCCATCTATGGTGGAGAGTAGCCTATACTTATACCGGCCTTAACCCTTTTCCCCTAAAATCTCTAGGCGGGAAGGGATACCACAGTGGTCAATTTCGAAGGGGACAAGAGTACATCCTATCCTGACTACAGGTGGTCTTCGCCTGCCAAAGCCTCCCGCCATGATGCGGTGGTGGGCTCGGTGCTGACCTCCGCCCTGGCAAGCCCGCTGTCCTGGCCTTCTTCCACCAAAGTGGCAACCTTTGGGGATTGCTTTGGGAACCCGCGTACCGTCCCTGCCTTCTTAGCACCAAAGATGAAAGCATCCTTATCCGCGTCCGTTGGCGCCCTTCCGGCTCCGCTCGTCATGGCTCGCGAGGCAGGGTAGCGAGCCTAGAGATATCCGCTCCGCGAGGGGCCTTGGGAGGCCACCCGGCATGAAGCCCTCGGAAGCACCTGTCGACCCTTGCTGACGCTCACCTCACAAGGGTCTTGCTCGTGGAGCCTTGGAGCTAGGCCGCGTCGGGCCTTCCGACGGTGCCACGCGATGGGCCGCAGGCAGATGGGCCTGGGTACCCCCAGTCCCACGGGCTCGATAGTAGCCCCCAGGCCTGCGAGGCACGCGGCCCCGCCCATTGAGGAAGGGGCCGAAACAGCGCGGGCGCTATCCACCTGTGGGCCAGGTGTGATGCGTGGCACACGATGGGGCATGTGACGCCCCCACTTCCCCATGATGCCTCGGCATCCGTCTGGACTGACATAAAGCCGGTTATGTGGGTCGTGCGGCCGCCATTACCTTACTACGCACCCATCCACAACACCTTCCTTTTCGAGCAAGCTTGCGCCCTTCCTGTCGGGTCCTGCGCCACCCTTGTTCCGTCGTGCCGCCATGTCACCCCCGAACAAGGGGAGTAAGGCCGTAGCAGCGGCGGGCAGCCGAGCGGGGCTAGAGCCTGCGCTGGGCCGACCCACGGTGCTCAACCGCGAGGAGCTCGACAAGGTCCTCCCGATGATCGTTGCCGACTCCAATGAGTGGAGGGCGATGAAGATTTGGCCTACTTCGCGGCGTTCCACCGAGCTGGAAGCTACCACCATCGCCATTCATCTCCACGCCCTCTTCTTAGGATTGCTGCCTCCATTCTCATACTTCTTCAATGTCGTGCTTACGCATTATCAGGTTCATGCGTTGCACCTCGACTCGAAATTTGTTCTCCTCCTTTCTGCCTTCGCATTCCTGTGCGAGGCCTTCGTGGGCATAGCCCCCTTGGTGGCGCTACTCCGCCACTTCTTTTGTCTACGGCTAACCACCGATACACATTGCTCTGGGTGCGTGTGGATCTGCGCTGTGAGCTTGACGACGGGCGAAGGCACTGACATGGAGATCCGCCCCGATGTGGAGGGCTTCCGGCAACAAGGGGTATACATTGATGTGGCCCAGTTCAGTCCCTTACTGCAAACCCCGTCATCCCCGACGGAGGAAAGCTCTGTGTGGGGACACGAGAGGCTTGCCGACTCAAGGCTATCGCAGGTCACGACGAGGATGGCCAACCTGAAGGCGGCGTGATTGACGATGACGATGGTGGGGAGGGAGTTCATCCGCCGGTGAATTGTCCCGCTCCAGCGCCATTCTCGCCCCATGTGGACCTTCACTAGCCCTGGAGATGCTGTGAAGCTCCAAACGGGCTGCTTGCCCCTCCCCCCCCCCCCGATGTGATGAGCGGGATACTCCGAATCTTGACTAGCGGAGAGGCAATCATGGTCCCCGGGAAGGGCTCACTTTGTACAACTAAACAAGCAAGGAGGCCTTCGCCGAGAGGATGCCATGCTTCGGCCAGTGGGGGCTGCTCCCCGAGGGCCACGAGGGGCCTCAAGACGACCCCTTTTTGGTGCTCCCAGAGCCCGAGGGGTCCACGAGTGAGACGTCCCGGGCTACGACGGTAAAGGGACATGTCGACCTGCCCCCTCGGGCCATCCAGCAACACACTCCTGCGCTAGCGAACGTTGGCGGCACCTCTTAACCCGGCGGCGTGGCCACCGCTCCAAGCGTGATGAGCTGCATGGAGAGCCCCAAGGCGATGCTTGCCGGGAGAAAGATCCGGCCGGAGAGCGGCTCTGCCGTGCTGCTGCATGCGCTGAAGAAGCGAAAGTGGGTTGCAATGGACGAGTAAGCTCTATGCCTTCTTTTCCTCACGCGCAGCAAGCATCCCTAAGCTCTTCCTGTCAGTGTCAAAACCGACCGATCCCGGGTAGGGGGTCCCGAACTGTGCGTCTGAGGATCAAAGGTAAGATTAGACAAGGGAGACACAATGTTTACGCAAGTTTGGGCCCTCTTAATGGAGGTAAAACCCTACGTCCCGCTTGATTGTATTTGATGAGTATAGGGGCTACAAGTGTTGATCTACCTCGAGATCATAATGGCTAAACCCTAGATGTCTAGCCTGTATGAATTCTGATAGCCTCTATGGACTAAACCCTCCGGTTTATATAGACACATGAGGGGCCTAGGGTTGTACAGAGTCGGTTTACACAGAAAGGAAAAATACATATCCGAACATTTAAACCTACCATCCACGCATAAGAGAGTCCTACCCAGACACGGGGGAAGGTCTTCTGCCTTGTATCTTCATGGCCCATCAGTCCGGCCCATATCAAATAGCCCGGACACCCGAGGACCCTTAGTCCAAGACTCCCTCACTTCCTCCTCGCAGGTCTTCTCCAGGTGAGGAAATGGGGGCGCCTCCAAGCCGGACACCTCGCCGCGGCCGCGAGGCATGACAAGGGCATGGCTCATTAGGGCGCCGCAATTGCGCCTGGGTGAAGGGCGTGCTTCCCACCGCTTACTGCAGGCGCGGGGTGGGGGATGACCTCGCACCCGTTGGACCTCACGTTCGGTCATGCGCTTGGGGGGGGGGTCCACCTGCCCCAAGGGACCACATGGTCTGTAGGGGTGAGCCCTGGCCTACATGGGCTAGAGGCACCAGCCTCAAGAGGCCCATGCGCCTAGAACATGGAGAGGGGGTAGAGTCGTAAGGGGGGAAGGCACCCCCTAGGTGCCTTAGGGAGGGAGGACTCCTCCCTAGGCTAGCGCCCCCTCCCTTGGAGGAGGGGACAAGGTTGCGCCCCAGCCCTTCCCCTTTCCTCCTATAAATAGTGGGGGAGAGGGAGGGTTTGGATACACCAAATCCCATGTCCCAGCGGCAGCCCTACCTCTCCCAAAACTCTGTTTTCTCCTCATATTGGTTTTGGCAACGTTTGGCGAAGCCCTGTCGGGATTGCACCACCACCATCTCCACCACGCCGTCATGCTGGTTGAGATCCCATCTACTTCTCCTCTCTTGCTTACTGGATCAAGAAGGAGGAGACGTCATCGAGCCACATGTGTGCCGAACGCGGAGGTGTCGTCCATTCGGCGCTAGATTAGATTGGATCGTGATTGGACCGCGAAGAGTACGACTACATCAACTGCGTTATATATGCTTCTACTTTCGGTCTACAAGGGCACGTAGACAAACTCCCCTCTCGTTGCTATGCATCTCCTAGATTAGATCTTGGGTGTGTCGTCGATTTTTTTTTGCTTTTCATGCTTCGTTCCCCATCAACAAGTCGGCCGCGGCGTCATGATCCTTCAGTTGTCCAACGGGGATGTGACCTAAACAAAATTTTTGCAGTCGAGGGCCCAGTAATCTTCGGGTTCTTCGCATCCTGATTGAAAATGTCCAGGCAGCGACCAGGCTGACTAATGCCATCCAGCAGCCTGGAGCTGGGATTATCGTAGACGGCATACAACAATTGTCCACCTTCCTGAATGCAGTAGTTGCATATAATGAGCTATCTCACAGTCTCGAGATCGGCTTGCTTTGCACAGTCTGGTGCCAGGAGGGTCTGAGAGCCAAGTTTCCATAGTGGCATCGTCGCATCCTCGCCATACAACTAGTCACATGACCAACACTCGGATTGTGTAGTGAATCCAGTTGTCATTCTAAAGAAGAATGGAACATGGCGTACCTGCATCGATTACAATGATGTGAACCAAGTGTGTCCCAAATATCACTTTCCCTTGCCACACATCGACCAGATCATGGATTCCACCGCAGGGTGCGAAAGACTATGTTTCTTGGACGCGTACTCAGACTATCATCAAATCAAGCGGAAGGATTCAAACCAGCTAAATATTGTCTTAATCACCCCATTGGGAGTTTTCTGCTATATTACTATGTCATTTGGCCTAAAGAATGCTAGGGCCACATACCAGCGTACCATCCAGACCTGCCTGCATAAGAAGATGCCACACAATGTTCATGCCTACGTCGGTGACATCATTGTTAAATCGAACAAGGGATCCGATCTCTTGACCGACCTTTCTAAGACGTTCGCTAACCTCAGAAGGTACAAATCCGACTGATTCCTAACAAGTGCGTGTTTGAAGTTCCTGCCAGGATGCTCCTCGGTTTTCTTATGTCCGCATGAGGGATCGAGGTCAACCTTTAGAAGATTGACGCCATACTTAATATGAAGAAACCGAAGGAGTTGAAGGACATCTAGAAGCTGACCGGGTGCTTAGCGGCACTCACTCGGTTCATATGCAGACTCGCGGAGAAGGCATTGCCTGATGAAGAATTCAAGAACTCTCAACTGGACTCTAAAGGCCCAGTCGACCTTTTATGATTTGAAGCGGTTGTTGTCCACACCGGCCAGTTCTTGCATCTCCAAGGGAGTCGGAGCCCATGCCCCTCTACCTCGCAGCTACCAACCGCGTGGTTAGAGTTGTTCTCAACGTTGAAATAGACACTACTGTAGGATGGTCCAAACGCGGCACTACAATCAGAGAACCTTCGACGAAACTGTGTGCGATGCATTAATCACAAACAATGGTGTAAGAAAACCATCAAAAATGATATGAACTGTTCGCGATGGCACCGGCATCAAACATGGTTCAGATCAGAGTTGCGTGTGCGATATGTGGCATACGGTTGGTCCATATGAACTGTTTGCGATGAGCATAACAACAGAAATGGTCAGCCATATGAGGGTGTGTGCGATCTACAACATGCAATTCACTCGGATGAACTGTTTGTGATTAGGCAACACAACAGAAACAACCAGTCAGATCAAGGTGTGTGTGCGATAGAGGGCATACAGTTCACATTGGTGAATTGTTTGTGATGCAGCAAGACAACAAAAACGGTTCAAAAGAACAAGATGTGCGTGATACGCGGCAAACATGCCCGTAATCAAAAATGCGTGCGAACACTGACAAAAACACAGATGATTGCTGCTAATAATGAAAGTGCAACTATCCCTAGGTGGTTTTGGTAATTCCTAACAACATATAGCTCATTGAGCTAATGCTATTCCAAGATTAATATTTCAGGAAAAGCTCAATGAATGGCATGGCATGGATGAGGAATGTGGACCCCTCAAAATACTAAGGACAAAAATATTGGCTCAAGCTCAAAGCTCAAGACTCTACATTTTATATTTTAGTGATCCAAGATCACATTGAGTCTATAGGAAAAGCCAATACTATCAAGGAGGGATGAGGTGTTGTTTAATGAGGTTCTTTCTTCATAGTGCTTAGTGATATGCTCCAAAACCCTCAACTACCTTCCCACATCCACATATGACCTAAACCCAAAGTCAAACTCGCCCCCACCGATTCTTTCTATCCAGCGCCACCGAGTTCAAATGTCATAGCCACAGCCACAAACCCTAGGCAAATCGGTCTCACCGATAGGGATTTCGGTCACACCGAGATGGGGTTGTAATCTCTCTGTTTCCCTTCGTATCGTTTCGGTCCTAACGAGATGAGCGATCGGTCCCACCGAGATTGCAATGTAAACTCCCTATTTTCCTTTTGTACATTTTGGTCCCACCGAAATGAGCGATCGGTCCCACCGAGTTTACCTGACCAACTCTCTGGTTAGCTTATTACCAAAATCGGTCCCACCGAGTTTGTGTAATCGGCCACACTGAGATTACGTTATGCCCTAACCCTAACCATATCGGTCCTACCGAGCTGCATCTCAGTCCCACCGAAAATCCTAACGGTCACTAGGTTTGCTAAATCGGTCCAACCGAGTTTCTCAATTAGGTCTCACGGAGATTGGTGAATTGTGTGTAACAGTTAGTTTTTGTGTGGAGGCTATATATACCCCTCCACCCACTCTTCATTCATGGAGAGAGCCATCAGAACATACCTACACTTCCAATACACATTTTCTGAGAGAGAACCACCTACTCATGTGTTGAGGCCAAGATATTCCATTCCTACCATATGAATCTTGATCTCTAGCCTTCCCAAGTTGCTTTCCACTCAAATCTTCTTTCCACCAAATTCATATCCTGTGAGAGAGAGAGTTGAGTGTTGGGGAGACTATCATTTGAAGCACAAGAGCAAGGAGTTCATCATCAACACACCATTTGTTACTTCTTGGAGAGTGGTGTCTCCTAGATTGGCTAGGTGTCACTTGGGAGCCTCCGACAAAGATTGTGGAGTTGAACCAAGGAGTTTGTAAGGGCAAGGAGATCGCCTACTTCGTGAAGATCTACCGCTAGTGAGGCAAGTCCTTCATGGGCAATGGCCATGATGGGATAGACAAGGTTGCTTCTTCGTGGACCCTTCGTGGGTGGATCCCTCCGTGGACTCGCGCAACCGTTACCCTCCGTGGGTTGAAGTCTCCATCAACGTGGATGTACGATAGCACGACCTATCGGAACCACGACAAAAACATCCGTGTCTCCAGTTGCGTTTGAATTCTCCAAACCCTTCCCTTTACATTCTTGCAAGTTGCATGCTTTACTTTCCGCTGCTCATAGACTCTTTGCATGCTTGCTTGAATTGTGTTAAGATTGCTTGTCTTGTGCTAAGATAGCTAAAATCTGCCAAAGACTAAAATTGGGAAAATGATAGATTTTTATTTGGTCAAGTAGTCTAATCACCCCCCTATAGACATACTTTCAATCCTACAATTGGTATTAGAGCTTTGGTCTCCATTTGCTTTGATTTTCATAGCTTTTGGAAGTCATAGCCTTGGTTTCACAACCTAGGAGAGTATGGCGTCTAGCGAGGGAAATTATCACCGTAGAGGTCCTTACTTTTATGGTATTAATTTTGCTAGTTGGAAGCATAAGATGAAAATGCATATTCTTGGACATAACCCCGCCGTTTGGGCTATTGTGTGTGTTGGCTTGCAAGGTGAATTCTTTGATGGGAGAGAACCGAATCGTGAAGCTACCGCGGATGAGTTGAAGATGCTACAATACAATGCTCAAGCTTGTGATATCCTCTTCAACGGATTGTGCCCCGAAGAATTCAACAAAATCAGCCATCTTGAGAATGTAAAGGAATTTTGGGATACTTTGATTGATATGCACGAAGGTACCGACTCCGTCAAGGAATCCAAGTTGGATGTGCTTCAAAGTCAACTTGACAAGTTCAAAATGAAGGATGGTGAAGGTGTCGCTGAAATGTACTCTAGGCTTGCTCTTATCATAAATGAGATTGCCGGCTTAGGAAGTGAAGAGATGACCGACAAATTCATCATCAAGAAGATCCTAAGAGCCTTGGATGGAAAATACGATACCATATGCACATTGATCCAAATGATGCCAAATTACAAAGATCTCAAGCCAAAGGAAGTCATTGGAAGAATTGTTGCTCATGAGATGTCACTCAAGGATAAGGAGGAACTTCACAACAAATCAAGTGGTGCTTACAAAGCCTCATGCGAAGCCCCCACATCATCAAGTGAGAAACAAACCTTGAATGAAGAATTGAGCTTAATGGTGAAGAACTTCAACAAATTCTACAAGAGTAGGAGCAAAGAGAGAAGCTCCAAGTCAAGGTCCGACAATGACAAAAGATCTTCTAGTCGAGAGCGAAACTGCTACAATTGTGGAAGACCCGGACACTACTCAAATGAGTGTACAGCTCCCCACAAGAGAAGAGAAGATTCTCCCAAAAGAAGTAGAAGAGAAGAATCACCATCAAGGGAGAGAAGGAGTAGGGATGATCGATATGAACGAAGACCCTCACGGAGAAGCAAGGACTCGGAAAGGAAGAACAGTCATCAAGGAGCTACACAAAACGAAGACATCAAGCTCATGTTGGTGAATGGATATCCGGCTCCGACTCTGACAATGACTCCGAGAGAAGCTATCACTTCGACTCCGAATATACTCAAGATGAAGGTGTTGCCGGTCTAGCACTTGTGTCAACCAACTCCTATGACATATTTGATTCACCAAATGAAGGAATTGGAAGATGCTTCATGGCCAAAGGTCCAAAGGTATCACACCCCGAGTATGTTGATTTCAATAGTGATGAAGATGACTTGTCAGGTGATGATGATTTACTTGTTGACAACTATAGTGATGAATACTATGATGAAACGAATGACAATGATAAGGAGAAGATTGAGTCTCTAACTAAAGAACTAAACACTCTTAAGTTAGCTCATGAAACTATCTTAGGAGATCATCGAGAACTTTTAAGGACTCATGAGAAATTACGTTTTGAGAAGCTCAATCTTGAGCAAGAGCATGAGTTCTTAAAGGCAATCAATGATGATCTTCGCAAGAAAAGTTCTTCTTACATTGCCAAGCGTTTACTCTTATCCACTTACATGCCTCAAGTCAAGAACAAGAAGGATTCTTCTTCTAGTAGTAACAATAATCATGCTAAATCCAACATTGTAGCTTCTAGTAGTTCTCTTGATTCCACTAACGATTCTCTTAGCCAAGTTACACTTAAGCAAGAAAATAGCTTGTTGAAGGGAATTATAGAGAAAGGTGTTTACAAGAGCCTTGCCGGGAGTAAGCAATTCGAGGAAATTGTACGCAAGCAAGGAAGGCACCGGAAGAATCAAGGTATTGGTTTTGAACGAAAGTTCAATGCCAATGGAGTTGAGTGGGAAGAAGATCAATACCCCAAGACGAAGTTTGTTCCTCAACAAGAGAAGTATGATCCTACTTCTTCCAAAAGGACACAAGCTCAAGATTATCTTCCACCACAAGACCACAAGCAAAAAGGCAAGGACAAGCTTCAAGAGGAAATTGACGCATTTGAAGAAGCTCCTAAGGCCTTGGTCAAGTGGGTTCCCAAGACTACATCAAGTTCCACTTCATCAAGTACAACTACAACTCCGAGGATTCCCATCAAGATGGTGTGGATCCCGAAGAAGAAGAACTAGAGAGTTCTTGAGGGTGACTCCACCAACATACTTCACTCTTATCATTTTGGCAAGAACAAGTGCAATCAACTTCCACATCTTGCACTAGTTCAAGGAGTCACAAACCCTCTTGTTGGTAAGACAAGGGACAAGGTAACCTAAAGCTTTCATAGACATCATCTTGTGTGTGCATCACTCTATGTCTATGATATCCTTGTTTGTTCCTTGTGGGACTAACCCGTATAGGTATTGAAAGTGCAACTCACTCCAAAGGATAGCTCCAAATGATCTACATCAACATAGAGCATCCACATCTTCAACACCTACATGAAGTCATCATCAACAAAACCCAAGGTTAGTTTATCCCTCTTAGGGGGGATCTCACATCTAGGGGGAGCTTTACTCTAACAATTGAGTTAAAGCAACTCTAATGGTGTGAAGACAACAACGCTTTATGTAAAAGTGGTAACCCCACTTGTGCTTAAACGATGAGTATGACCTATGATCAAATGTTCTCATTTGACTCCTAAGTCAATATACTCATATATAGATGACAGTCATCGCCAATTGCTTGATAGATGCTAGAATTGTTTGTGCATGCTTTGCCACATATTTCATTTGCCATTTTATTGTGTGAGCATGTTGGTTGCATAATTTACTCATTCGAGGACATCCACTTGTTGTTTTGATTGATTGGTTTCCTTTTATTTTGGCCAAGTGGATGGACAAGAATGCCTAAGAACCTTCTCTAGCTATCTATGCTTTTCTCGTCTCAAACTCTATTCATGCTTCATCACAAAATTTGATCAAGTCAGATTCGGACCACTCTGTGTGAGGAGCACTCGGAGTCCCCGATTCGTCATAGACTTAAACTTCCAAAACTTCTTTGTGCGTTTTGGTCTGACAGATTCACCCATTTCGGTCATACCGAGATCACTAAGTTGATCTAGGCTTTCAATCTCGATGCAACCGATTTGAACTTTTCGGTCACACCGAGTTGTAGTTTCTGCTTGCAGTTATGCATCTCGGTGCCACCGAGTTGTTCCACTCGGTCACACCGACAGGGTCGGGCTATATATATCCACGGGTCAAATTTTGGAAAACTTTCCGAACCTCCTCGACCCGCGCTTAGCCCGCTCTGCCTCCAGGGTCTCTGGATCGTCCTCCTTGTCGCCAGCCGCCGCCGTCAACGGGAATCAACCCCGCCGTTGCCGTCGTAGCGAGTTCATCGCCGAACTAGGGTATGAACTCGATCACTGTGCTATCCTTATCTGATTCCTAGCACATTGTGTTCGCCATGTATCTTGACACGATTGAGATCATTCTATCCAGTCAAAACACTCCGTAGATTAGAGATGATTTGAGAATTTAGGGTTAGGTTTCCGCCGAAACCATCTCGGACCCACCGAGTTGTGGAACTTGGTACCACGATTCGGCTAAGGCCATTGCACATGTGATTCTCGGTCTGACCGAGAATTGCAAATCGGTGTGACCAAGTTCAGGACTTTGTGAAACCCTAGCAGTCTCGGTGCCACCGAACTGTGACTTGGTTTGACCGAGTTCACTAGTTTAGGTTCAAACAGCTGCTTCGGTATCACCGAGTTTACAAATCGGTTGATCCGAAATGCTTTCTGTGGAAAAATAAAACTAAATTTTTGACTCATTCTTTTGCAAAAACCTCTGCATTTTGTGATGCTTATCCACTCTATCTCATATATATCTATTCACAGGGTCTGCTGTCAGTGTTTGCAATATGTCTGATCAGAGTGACAGCCAGAATAGGTCAGAGGAGCAGGTTCACTTGAGTGAGGGCACTAGTCCCTCTAGCAGCTCAGATTATGGCAGCAGGAGCACACCAAGCAATCTGCCAAAGGCTGACACCAGGGCCAGCAAGAAAAGAACTTCAGAGTCAGAGGTTGAGGACTATGTGGCTGAGGAAGAAGAAACCACCTCAAAGAGAAAAGTCCTGAAGAAGGAATATGGCACAACTGCTGCCACCAAGCCAGGCATGAAGCAAAAGGTTCCTGCCAAGAGAATTCCAATGTCTAAGGCCAGAGCATCTACTCAAGAGGCTTTGGGATCTGCACCCAAAGAGCAGGTTGTGGCAGAGAAGAAGAGGAAAGAGAGGGTCAAGAAGACCACTGCCAGAGTGCTTGGGAGATCCTCAATCATGAGAAGATTCTGAAGAGGAAGAGGAAGAAGATGCTGCACCAGCACCCAAAGCTCAGAAGCTTATGGGTGATGCCATCAGGGCAGGGGCTGTTCCATCTAAGCCTAAGACTGCTCCAAAGGCTGCTGCTCCAGCTCCAAAGCCAAAACCAAAGAGGAGCACCAGGAACATCCCTACTGAGGAAAAGAACAAGGCCCCGGTGCCTGAAGCTGAAATGGAAGAAGAAGATGATGAGTCACATGTCTTGAGGAAGTTGAAGCCAAAAATCCCAGATCACAATGATGCTCATCCAGTTGCAGAGAACATGAAGATCAGGAAGGACTCAGGATTGAGGCTATGGAGAGAGTCTGATCCATATGCCACCAGGAGAAGGACTGCTGTGGACTACAGGTTCCATACAAAGGAACAGCAGGACTTCTATGAAACCATCTTGCTTGACAAGAAGCCCATAGTGTGTGTCATGAGATGGGTTGACTGGGAGTACATCAGGGAGAATGATGATCACTATCCAGGTATATATGACAGTTTCAAGGCTTGTGGAGTTGATGGGTTTGTGGCTCAGGAGCTCACAAAATGGAATGATGAGCTTATCATGCAGTTCTACTCCACAGCTCACTTCTACACAGATGGAAGGATTGTATGGATGTCTGGAGGTACAAGGTACCAGTCAACAGTTGCAGAATGGGCAAAGTTGATCAATGCTCCAAAAGAGAGTGAAGATGACTTGGATGTCTATGCCAACAAGAAGAAGGATCACAACTCCATGGCACACATGTACAAGGAGATCCCAGATGCTGCTCTTGAGACACACAAGTTTGGATCTGTACATTACCTGCTGTCAGGACTGCCTACTATCAACTAGATCCTCAGGCACACTCTCTTGCCAAAGTCAGGTGATCACAAGATGATCAGAGGCCATGCAATAAACTTGTTTCATATCTTTGATGTCCCACAGAAGTTCAAAGTCATGAGCCTTATAGTTGAAACTATCAAGAGGACAGCTGCAGATCAGAAGAGGAGTTGTGGGTATGCCCCACAGATCCAGGAGCTGATTAACTCCAAGATGGGCACTAGCACATATCTGCTGGACAAGGAGCACCTGCCCATCTACCCAGAATTTGAGGACAACACTGTGGTGATGGATGAAGATGAACCATCTTCTGTGCACGCGCAATCAAAGAAGGAGAAGGCAAGGGCTGAAAAGGCTGCAAGGATGCGAACTACTGAAGAAGCATCTCAGTATCTTCTGAAGAGCAAGCAAGATCAGCTTGGCTACTTGATTGCATCCACTCTAAGGATTGAGAAAGGGCTGGCCACCCTGACTCAAAACCAGGATAGCTTGGAAAGGATCATAGAGCAAAAGTTCTATGACTTGGATGTGAAGGTAACTGAGATTCAGTCTGTTGTGGAGCAACTTCAGGATGATATGCAGGAGAGGAAGGGCAAGACAACCACTGATGCATTTGCCAGAGTGCCTAGAGCTCAGAGATCTGCTGCAGTGCCAGTTCCAGACACCAGAGCCACTTCATCTTCACTAGCTACAACTTTAGTGCCACCAGCTCCAACACCTACTCCATCGGCTCCATCTACTTCGACTGAAGCCTTCGTTCTTGGAGTTATCCGGACACCACCACCTGAAGACCAAGCCTGAGAGACGATTTAGTGCTATGCATTTTCTAGGAACTTTTTGGTAACTTGTTGCCAAAGGGGGAGAAAAAATGTATAGATCATAGGCTTCGAGAGAGAGCGTTGCTTTTTATTCTCTCTTTCTTTGGTGGTTGAACTTTATTCGCTTTGCTTGCTTGAGATACTTTCTGTCTGTGTGATACTTGGATGATCATGTGTTTGATCATATGGTACTTTAATGCTTGTTGGATGACATTATCATTTTATCCCTATATGATCATTCACTTTGCTTGGTGATGAGTGCATGTATTTAATTATTATCATTTTGAGCGCTCCACCAAGATGTATGTGACATGGAAGAGTAACCCATGAGCCTAACTCTTTGTGCATTTGCAGTCCAAAGCAAATCATAAACTATACACAAATTTAGGGGGAGCTCTTGTTTTTCACATACTTCTCAAAGCGACAATGTTTTTCACTCTTATTATCATTTGTCGAAGCTTTGATCTATATGTTGTCATCAATTACCAAAAAGGGGGAGATTGAAAGTGCAACTATCCCTAGGTGGTTTTGGTTATTCTTAACAACATATAGCTCATTGAGCTAATGCTATTCCAAGATTAATATTTCAGGAAAAGCTCAATGAATGGCATGGCATGGATGAGGAATGTGGACCCCTCAAAATACTAAGGACAAAAAGATTGGCTCAAGCTCAAAGCTCAAGACTCTGCATTTTATATTTTAGTGATCCAAGATCACATTGAGTCTATAGGAAAAGCCAATACTATCAAGGAGGGATAAGGTGTTGTTTAATGAGGTTCTTGCTTCATAGTGCTTAGTGAATGCTCCAAAACCCTCAACTACCTTCCCACATCCACATATGACCTAAACCCAAAGTCAAACTCGGCCCCACTGATTCTTTCTATCCGGCGCCACCGAGTTCAAATGTCATAGCCACAGCCACAAACCCTAGGCAAATCGGTCTCATCGATAGTGATTTCGGTCACACCGAGATGGGGTTGTAATCTCTATGCTTCCCTTCGTAACGTTTCAGTCCAACCGAGATGAGTGATCGGTCCCACCGAGATTACAATGTAAACTCTCTGTTTTCCTTTTGTAACATTTTGGTCCCACCGAAATGAGCGATCGGTCCCATCGAGTTTACCTGACCAACTCTCTGGTTAGCTTATTACCAAAATCGGTCCCACCGAGTTTGTGTAATCGGTCACACCAAGATTACGTTATGCCCTAACCCTAACCATATCGGTCCTACCGAGTTGCATCTCAGTCCCACCGAAAATCCTAACGGTCACTAGGTTTGCTAAATCGGTCCAACCGAATTTCTCAATTCGGTCTCACCGAGATTGGTAAATTGTGTGTAACGGTTAGTTTTCGTGTGGAGGCTATATATACCCCTCCACCACTCTTCATTCGTGGAGAGAGCCATCAGAACATACCTACACTTCCAATACACATTTTCTGAGAGGGAACCACCTACTCATGTGTTGAGGCCAAGATATTCCATTCCTACCATATGAATCTTGATCTCTAGCCTTCCCAAGTTGCTTTCCACTCAAATCTTCTTTCCACCAAATTCATATCCTGTGAGAGAGAGAGTTGAGTGTTGGGGAGACTATCATTTGAAGCACAAGAGCAAGGAGTTCATCATCAACACACCATTTGTTACTTCTTGGAGAGTGGTGTCTCCTAGATTGGCTAGGTGTCACTTGGGAGCCTTCGACAAAGATTGTGGAGTTGAACCAAGGAGTTTGTAAGGGCGAGGAGATCGCCTACTTCGTGAAGATCTACCGCTAGTGAGGCGAGTCCTTCGTGGGCAATGGCCATGATGGGATAGACAAGGTTGCTTCTTCGTGGACCCTTCGTGGGTGGAGCCCTCCGTGGACTCGCGCAACAGTTACCCTCCGTGGGTTGAAGTCTCCATCAACATGGATGTACGATAGCACCACCTATCAGAACCACGACAAAAACATCCGTGTCTCCAATTGCGTTTGAATTCTCCAAACCCTTCCCTTTACATTCTTGCAAGTTGCATGCTTTACTTTCGGCTGCTCATAGACTCTTTGCATGCTTGCTTGAATTGTGTTAAGATTGCTTGACTTGTGCTAAGATAGCTAAAATCTGCCAAAGACTAAAATTGGGAAAATGATAGATTTTTATTTGGTCAAGTAGTCTAATCACCTCCCCTCTGGACATACTTTCGATCCTACAAATAAGCTGTGTGTGTTGCGGGCAAACGCTTGCTGGTATACAATTGTCAGCGATTGATGAATTCATCACCGACGGGCTCCCTAGTTTAGTCCATCTGTGATGTGACTTGCTCTGTCTACAGAAGAACAACATATATAACCAAAATAAACATACAACTACATAAGTGACTATACAAATCATTTGCACACACCTCAATAAACAATTACATGCATTCTAAACTAGGAGAAACAATCACCTAATCATCTACTTCTTGTGACGCTACCGCCACTACTCTATGGCTCGATCCCTCGTTTGGGGCAGGACAAAGGCACTTCCTCATGTCAACGATTTGCCTGTACATCTCGTAGCTTGTGTACATATCCATGGTTGCGTACTTGATGTGTTCTTCATCCAGTCTCTGCTCCCAGGCATTGTGCCAGGCGATCCTATCCTTCTTGCACTCATCCTTCATATTCATGTAGTAGGGGTTGATGTTGGCCGAGGCGAGGTCAACCAAGGAGTTCTGATTGTTCTTGGTGCTGCCCCTGACCTTGTAGCGGTCATGGATATTGACAAGATTCTAGCAGGCCAAGCCTGAAACCTCGAGCGCTTTTAGATCGTTGGTGGTGTCAACCATAGCAAAACTATAGTCGAGGTTGTTGATAAACCTGGCAAAATTCTCGCAAGGCCTTATGGCCAGGTGGTAGTGGTAGATGAGGACGTCATGGAGCACGCACAACTAGGTGACGACAACCTTCTGACCATGCTCGACACGACTGGTAGTGAACTCAAGATTAAAGCCGACCGCTTGGTACTTGTCCTCAACAAGCAACCGCTCCATAGTCTGGATGGAGCTATCCACCGAGACCGGCTCGTTCATGTACACCACTGAGAGGTCCTTCCCCCTCACGTGGGTGTCCACTACGTGATGCATGGTGAACTGCCCCCGTTGTCGTTGTCAGCTGCTTGGAGCGCCATTTGACCCACGGGGAGCGCCATTGGAACCGCTGGATATCCTCTCTGTATGTGTCGTCGTGGGTGTGCTTATTGTGTCGTGTGGGACGAGAGATGAAGGTAAATGACCACGGGAATAAATGGGGCCCGGGCGGCCTGGATTCTCGGCATGTCTGCATGGCAGTTTTTGCAGCGGGTAACCGCATCATGGCACCACGCCCATTGCAACCGCATGCATAATGGCAATATGAACGTACGTGATCATGCGCCGGCCCCAAACACTGGCACCACGCATGGAGGCACGCAGGCAGAGCGAACGGAGGGACGCGAGAGCAGAGCGCGCCGCAGCCGCCTCAATCGCGAGAAACCACACATATAGAGCAGTTGAGCACGCAGAGAATGGTCGTCTACAAGCCGGTCGACAGTTGTGAGCCGGCGTCATGATGTGAAACTACATCGCGTTCCACATGACACAGTGGTCGAACAATCACCCGCAACGTTTCGTAGAGGGCGGCCTTGTGCTACTACCTCCGTCTTGGTTTATTAGTCCCCATTATATTCCGTGCTATATTTTACCTTAAATTTAACTAACAAAATGTTAATGCATGTTATAAAAATAATATAATTGGAAACTATGTTCAAATACGAATCCAACGATATAATCTTTGGTGACATGCTTCATATTTTATTAGTTAAATCTCTATTCAAAATTTGGCACAAAATACACAGAGGACTTATAAACCAGGACGGAGGTAGTAAGTAATTAAATCACAAACATTTTTTTATTAACCATATGTGTACGTGTCATTTCGTCCTTCTCTCGCACGTCTTGTCACCCTGCTGCCGCAGACGGCTTTGAGCACAAGCTTGAGCACCGCGCATGTGTTATTTTGGCCAAACGATGGCTCGAAGTAGACGGCTCGGCGAAATCCCGCAAAATCCCAATGCTTACCAACCTGCTATATAAACCCTCATGGCCCGCGAGTACTGCGTCGCATTTTCCCCTCCCTCCCTATAGCTTATCTCATCTGCTTCTCCCACAATCGCTGTCAGATTCAAGGCTCCGCAGACCCAAGAAAGGTTTGAACTCTAGGGCATGTGCGAAGAAATCAACCTATCCAGCCTACCAGCCCGTCGCCCCATGGCCTAGCTCGATTCACATGGACAAGGAAGAAGATGGACACGATAGTTTACCTAGGTTAGGGCCACCTTGCGGTGTAATACCCTACTCCTGCTTTGTGGTGGATTGGCCTCGCGATGGGCTGAGGATGAACTAGTACGAAGGATGAACAACCTCTCGAGGTTCGCGGGTGATGGAATGAGTTGACCCCCTCTATGGTGGCGGCTAACCTATACTTATAGTGGCCTCGGTCCTCTTCCCCCAAAATGTAGGCGGGAAGGGATCACACAGTGGCCAATTTGAAAGGGGACAAGTAGTACATCTTATCCTGATGAAAGGTGCTCTTCGCTTGCAAAATTTCTTGTCGTGACGCAGCGGTGGGCTCGGTGATGACATCCGTCCTGCCGCGCTGGCGGTCCTAGTCTCGTTGCACTGGAATGGAAACCTTTGCCAGATTCCTCGGGAACCCACTGAGGGAGTCCTGGACTAAGGGGTCCTCGGGCATCCGGCCTGTTAGCCATGGGCCGGACTGATGGGCTATGAAGAACACGAAGACCGAAGACTGCACCCGTGTCCGGATGGGACTCTCCTTGGCGTGGAAGGCAAGCTTGACGACCAAATATGTAGATTCCTTTCTTTGTAACCGACCTTGTGTAACCCTAGATCCTCCCGGTGTCTATATAAACTAGAGGACTTAGTCCGGAGGGGGGATATAGATTCATTATCATAGTCATACAGGCTAGACTTCTAGGGTTTAGCCATTACGATCTCGTGGTAGATCAACTCTTGCAATACTCATATTCATCAAGATCAATCAAGCAGGACATAGGGTATTACTTCCATAGAGAGGGCACGAACCTGGGTAAACATCGTGTCCCTTGTCTCCTATTACCATCAACCTTAGACACACAGTTCATGACCCCCTACACGAGAACCGCCGATTTTGACACCGACATTGGTGCTTTCATTGAGAGTTCCACTATGCCGTCCTCAAAAGGTTCGATAGCCCCTTCAATCGTCAACAATGACGTTGTCCAAGGAGAAACCTTCCTCCCCGGACAGATTTTCATGTTCAGCGGCTTCGCACTGCGGGCCAACTCATTTGGCCACCTGGAGCAGATCGATAGCTATGCCCCTGGCCATCAGGTCAGATTTGGGAGCTTGAACTACGTCGCGAACATCCATGGAGATTTGATCTTCGCTGGATTCGAGACTGCGGCGATCGCTCCTGGTCACCTCGATGAACATGACCTAAATCTGTCATCGGACCACATTTAGGAGATAGCTCCTGTAACTGCTCCGGCCTTAGATCCGGAGCATACAGCGCCATCTAAGGACCGAAGGTTCAACCCCACCACGGAGGCCACAGATTCCCCGGCATTGGAGCCGCACATGGACTTAAACTCACACAATATTTGTGTTACTGGAACCCCGGACTCGTCTTTGGGTGTAAGTTCCGAACATGTGAGTCCACGGATGTTGAATTTGATCGTTTATTGATCTTCGAGTTTAGCGCTGCAGACATCTTCCAACACTCACCCTTGGGCGATGTGCTAAGCTCATTAAAAAACCTGTCCTTGGCGGGGGACTCACAACCGAACTATGTTCGCTTCGAACTAGGGGCTGATGATGGAGAATCTTGCTTCCCACCCGCCACCCACTTCATAGCCACAGTCGAGGATTTAACTGACATGCTCGATTACAACTCCGAAGACATCGACGATATTGACGACGCTCATGAGGAGCAAAATCAAAGTCCGCCATTCATTGGACGCTGGACAGCCACCCTTCGTACGATGTGTACATGGTGGACACATCCAAAACAACCAACGACGATGACAAAGAAGATCCAGTTGAGAATAAACCTCCTGAGACACAGCAAAAATGCTGGTGTCCTCAGCGCCGCTCTAAGTCACATCGTTCAAAGGATATTAACACTGGCACCGGGGAAAATAGTACTTCGGACGAACCCGAAGATAACAGAGACCCCGTTGGGGTAACTGAGGGAGTCCTGGATTAGGGGGTCTCCGGATAGCCGGACTATGTCCTTTGGCCGGACTGTTGGACTATGAAGATACAAGATTGAAGACTTCGTCTCATGTCCGGATGGGACTCTCCTTGGCGTGGAAGGCAAGCTTGGCAATACGGATATGTAGATCTCCTCCCTTGTAACCGACTCTGTGTAAGCCTAGCCCTCTCCGGTGTCTATATAAACCAGAGGGTTTAGTCCGTAGGACAATAGACAATCATACCATAGGCTAGCTTCTAGGGTTTAGCCTCTACGATCTCGTGGTAGATCAACTCTTGTAATACTCATATCATCAAGAACAATCAAGCAGGACATAGGGTATTACCTCCATCAAGAGGTCCCGAACCTGGGTAAACACAGTGTCCCCTGCCTCCTGTTAGCATCCGCCTTAGACGCACAGTTCGGGACCTCCTACCCGAGATCCTCCGGTTTTGACACCGACATTGGTGCTTTCATTGAGAGTTCCACTGTGCCGTCACCGTAAGGCTTGATGGCTCCTTTGATCATCGGTAACGATGCAGTCCAGGGTGAGGTTTTCCTTTCGAGACAGATCTTCGTATTCGGCGGCCTCGCACTGTGGGCCAATTCGCTTGGCCATCTGGAGCAGATCGAGAGCTACGCCCCTGGCCATCAGGCCAGGTTCGGAAACTTAAACTACACTACTGACATCCGCGGAGACTTGATATTCGACGGATTCGAGCCCAGGTCAGGTACGCCGCACAATCACGACGAGCATGACGTAACTCTGCCGTCAGACAGTGTTCGGGAGATCGCATCTGCAACTACTTCGGCCTTCAATCCAGAGCAAATTGCGCCATCCGAGGACGAAGGGATAGACCTCGCCATGGAGGCCGCACTCTCAGTGGCGATGGAGCCGGATACTGACTTCACCCCTTACGAGAGCCGTGTCGCCGAACCACGAGATTCGTCTCCGGCCATGTACTCTGAGCCGCCTGCATCCGTGCCTATCTAATCTGATTGGGCACCGATCATGGAGTTCACCTCCTCGGATATCTTTCAGCACTCGCCTTTCGACGATGTGCTAAATTCATTAAGGTCTCTCTCCTTGTCAGGAGAACCTTGGCCGAACTATGTCCGACTAGAATGGGATGCGGACGACGAAGAAATTCGCTGCCCACCCACCACCCACTTAGTAGCCACTGTCGACGATTTAATCGACATGCTCGACTTCGACTCCGAAGACATCAACGGTATGGACGACGATGCAGGAGACGAATAGGAACCACCGCCCACAGGGCGCTGGACCGCCACCTCATCATATGATATATACATGGTGGACACCCCAAAGAAGGCAATGGCGACGAGACAGCGGAGGATGACCCCTCCAAGAAGCAAACCAAGCGCCGACGTCAGTGGCGCCGCTCTAAGTCTCGCCATAGCAAAAGTAGTGATACCGGAAAGAGAGACAATAACACTCTGGATAGTGACGAAGACAACCACAGTCCCCTCCAACACAATGTAGAGCGGGAAGGCGAACAAGCTAGCTCTCCAGAGCAGGCAGCAGATGGAAAATCGGAGGAGGACAATTACCTGCCTCTCTTCGAAGATGAGGTGAGCCTCGGTAACAAAGAATTTATCATACCTGAGTATCCCGTCGAGCAGGAGCGCTTCAAGCGCCGGCTTATGGCCACGACAAATAGCCTGAAGAAAAAGCAACAACGGCTTCGAGCTGATCAAGACTTGCTAGCAGACAGATGGACCGAAGTCCTTGTGGCCGAGCAATACGAACTCGAGCGCCCCTCCAAGAGTTACCCAAAGCGCAGGTTGCTACCTCACCTTGAGGAGGAAGCATTGAAACCCACATCACCAGTGTACGATGTGACTGACCGGCCACCTCGTGGTCGAGCTAGAGGGGGTCTCTTTTCGGATCTCAATACAATGTTCTCCCCCTCTCTTTTGGAGAACTATTCGATGTAATCTTCTTTTTTGTGGTGTGTTTGTTGAGATCGATGAATTGTGGGTTTATGATCAAGTCTATCTATGAATAATATTTGAATCTTCTCTGAATTCTTTTATGTATGATTGGTTATCTTTGCAAGTTTCTTTGAATTATCAATTTGGTTTGGCCTACTAGATTGATCTTTCTTGCAATGGGAGAAGTGCTTAGCTTTGGGTTCAATCTTGCGGTGTCCTTTACCAGTGACAGTAGGGGCAGCAAGGCACGTATTGTTTTGTTGCCATCGAGGATAACAAGATGGGGTTTTCTTCATATTGCATGAGTCTATCCCTCTACATCATGTCATCTTGCTTAAGGCATTACTCTGTTTTTAACTTAATACTCTAAATGCATGCTGGATAGCGGTCGATGAGTGGAGTAATAGTAGTAGATGCAGGCAGGAGTCGGTCTACTTGTCTCGGACGTGATGCCTATATACATGATCATACCTAGATATTCTCATAACTATGCTCAATTCTGTCAATTGCTCAACAGTAATTTGTTCACCCACCGTAGAATACTTATGCTCTCGAGAGAATCCACTAGTGAAACCTATGGCCCCCGGGTCTATCTTTATCATATTGATCTCCTACTACTTAGTTATTTCCTTTGCTATTTCCTTTGCCTTTATTTTACTTTGCATCTTTATCATTAAAATACCAAAAATATTATCTTATCATATCTATCAGATCTCACTCTCGTAAGTGGCCTTATAGGGATTGACAACCCCTATTTGCGTTGGTTGCCAGGATTTATTTGTTTTGTGTAGGTACGAGGGACTCGCGCGTAGCTTCCTACTGGATTGATACCTTGGTTCTCAAAAACTGAGGGAAATACTTACGCTACTTTGCTGCATCATCCCTTCCTCTTTGGGAAAAACCAACGCAGTGCTCAAGAGGTAGCAAGAAGGATTTCTGGCGCCGTTGCCGGGGAGGTCTACGCAAAAGTCAACATACCAAGTACCCATCACATACCTTTATCTCCCGCATTACATTATTTGCCATTTGCCTCTCGTTTTCCTCTCCCCCACTTCACCCTTGCCGTTTTATTCGCCCTCTCTCTCTCTATCCTTCCTCTCTATTTGCCTCTCTTTGCCCGCTTGCTTTATGTTTGCTTGTGTGTTAGTTTGTTTGCTTGTTGTTATGGCTAGTCCCTTATCTTCTCCGTTGTCTCCCGAGAATGAAATTCTAAATTTTAAGCAAAGGGAGGGAGAAAATCTAAAAGATGCTTGGTATAGAATTTGCAATGCTCAAAATAGATCTACTAGGAAGCAATCTACTTCCGTTCTCCTTCACAATTTTTATGTAGGCATTACTCCTTGGCACCGTTATGTTCTTGATACTACTACTGGAGGGAACTTTTTGGGTAGCCATACTTTTGTTTCTTATAATGCTATGTTAGATTTATTTGGCTCACCCCCTCTCTTGGTTAATGGAACTATATTAACTTTGGAGAATGTAATGCAAAGGCTTGAAATTATTGAAAATAAGGTTGCTACCGTAGAGTTAATTGAAAATTTGGATAAAAAGATCCACAGCCGAATCTCTCAATATGGATCTAAAGTAGGAGTTACTTTGAAAGATATTAAAGAAAAGGAACCCATAGTTAATGAGAAAATAAATCACGATTCCGTTAGGATCGATAAACTCGAGAATATTATTACCAACTTGGGAACCACTTTTTCTTCCGTAAAGAATACTCCAAGTCCTTCCACTAAAGTTGCCAAGCTTATGTACGTTCCTAAAAATAAGGGTGAATCCTCTAGTAAGGATGCAGATCTCAAATCTATAAGTATTCATCCCAATCTTTTTGCTATCATTAAGGAACCATTTGTTACGAATGAACTTTTCGATCTTGTGCCTAAAAGTTTGATAATTAATAAAAATAAAGAAATTCCTAAAGATGGTAGATGCCTCATTGAAGAATTGCCTACCAAAGATGGCAATACCTAGATCTATTCTTGCTTGTTATGCCTGGCTAGGGGCGTTAAACGATAGCGCTTGTTGGGAGGCAACCTAATTTTATTTTTATTTCTTGCTTTTTGCTCTTGTTTAGTAATAAATGATTTATATAGCCTCTGTTTTGGTTGTGTTTTTTGTGTTTAATTAGTGTTTGTGCCAAGTAGAACCGTTGGGAAGACTTGGGGAAAGTCTTGTTGAACTTACTGTAAAAAACAGAAACATTAGCGCTCACGAGAACTACTGCAATTTTTATTTTGATAGTGATACTTTGTTAATTATTTTTGCAGATAATTAATAGATAAATTCCTCACGTCCAACAATTTATTTTAGAAGTTTTAGGGTTCCAGATCTTGCGCTAGCTACAGATTACTACAGACTGTTCTATTTTTGACAGATTCTGTTTTTCGTGTGTTGTTTGCTTATTTTGATGAATCTATGGCTAGTAAAATAGTTTATAAACCATAGAGAAGTTGGAATACAGTAGGTATAACACCAATATAAATAAACAATGAGTTCATTATAGTACCTTGAAGTGGTCTTTTATTTTCTTTCGCTAACGGAGCTCACGAGATTTTCTACTTTAAGTTTTGTGTTGTGAAGTTTTCAAGTTTTGGGTAAAGATTTGATGGATTATGGAACAAGGAGTGGCAAGAGCCTAAGATTGGGGATGCCCATGGCACCCCCAAGATAATCTAAGGACACCTAAAAGCCAAAGCTTGGGGATGCCCCAGAAGGCATCCCGTTTTTCATCTACTTCTATCGGTAACTTTACTTGGAGCTACATTGTTATTCGCCACATGATATGTGTTTTGCTCGGAGCGTCTTGTATTATTTGAGTCTTTGCTTGTTAGTTTACCACAATCATCCATGATGTACACACCTTTGGATAGAGTCATACATGATTTAGAATTTGTTAGAATACTCTATGTGCTTCGCTTATATCTTTTGAGTTATATAATTTTGCTCTAGTACTTCACTTATATCTTTTAGAGCACGGTGGTGGATTTGTTTTATAGAAACTATTGATCTTTCATGCTTCACTTAGATTATTTTGAGAGTATTTGTAGCATGGTAATTTGCTTTAAATCCTAATATGCTAGGTATTCAAGAATAAAAAATTCTCTTATGAGTGTGTTGAATACTATGATAAGTTTGATACTTGATAATTGTTTTGAGATATGGAGATGGTGATATTAAAGTCATGCTAGTTGAGTTGTTGTGAATTTGAGAAATACTTGTGTTGAAGCTTGTGATTCCCGTAGCATGCACGTATGGTGAACCGTTATGTGATGAAGTCGGAGCATGATTTATTTTTTGATTGCCTTCCTTATGAGTGGCGGTCGGGGACGAGCGATGGTCTTTTCCTACCAATCTATCCCCCTAGGAGCATGCGCGTAATACTTTGCTTTGATAACTTGTAGATTTTTGCAATAAATATATGAGTTCTTTATGACTAATGTTGAGTCCATGGATTATACGCACTCTCACCCTCCCACCGTTGCTAGCCTCTCTAATACCGCGCACCTTTCGCCGGTATCATACACCCACCATATACCTTCCTCAAAACAGCCACCATACCTACCTATTATGGCATTTCCATAGCCATTCCGAGATATATTGCCATGCAACTTTCCACCGTTCCATTTATTATGACACACTCCATCATTGTCATATTGCTTAGCATGATCATGTAGTTGACATCGTATTTTTGGCAAAGCCCCCATTCATAATTCTTTCATACGTGTCACTTGATTCATTGCATATCCCGGTACATCGCCAGAGGCATTCATATAGAGTCATATTTTGTTCTAAGTATCGAGTTGTAATTCTTGAGTTGTAAGAAAAATAAAAGTGTGATGCTCATCATTATTAGACCATTGTCCCAGTGAGGAAAGGATGATGAAGACTATGATTCCCCCACAAGTCGGGATGAGACTCCGAACGAAAAAAAGAGAAAGAAAAGAGGCCATAAAAAGAGAAAAGGCCCAAATAAAAAAAATGAGAGAAAAAGAGAGAAGGGACAATGTTACTATCCTTTTACCACACTTGTGCTTCAAAGTAGCACCATGATCTTCATAGTAGAGAGTCTATCATGTTATCACTTTCATATACTAGTGGAAATCTTTCATTATAAAACTTGGCTTGTATATTCCAATGATGGGCTTCCTCAAAATGCCCTAGGTCTTCATGAGCAAGCAAGTTGGATGCACACCCACTTAGTTTCTTTTTGAGCTTTCATATACTTATAGCTCTAGTGCATCCGTTGCATGGCAATCCCTACTCACTCACATTGATATCTATTGATGGGCATCTCCATAGCCCGTTGATACGCCTAGTTGATGTGAGAGTATCTTCTCCCTTTTTGTCTTCTCCACAACCACCACTCTATTCCACCTATAGTGCTATATCCATGGCTCACGCTCATGTATTGCGTGAAGATTGAAAAAGTTTTGAGAATGTCAAAAGTATGAAACAATTGCTTGGCTTGTCATCGGGGTTGTGCATGATTTAAATATTTTGTGTGGTGAAGATAGAGCATAGCCAGACTATATGATTTTGTAGGGATAACTTTCTTTAGCCATGTTATTTTGAGAAGACATAATTGCTTTGTTAGTATGCTTGAAGTATTATTATTTTTATGTCGATATGAACTTTTGTCTTGAATCTTTCTGATCTGAATATTCATACCACAATTAAAGAAGAATTACATTAAAATTATGCCAAGTAGCACTCCGCATCAAAAATTCTGTTTTTATCATTTACCTACTCGAGGACGAGCAGGAATTAAGCTTGGGGATGCTTGATACGTCTTCAACGTATCTATAATTTTTGATTGCTCCATGCTATATTATCTACTGTTTTGGACATTATTGGGCTTTATTATCCACTTTTATATTATTTTTGGGACTAACCTATTAACCGGAGGCCCAGCCCAGAATTGCTGTTTTTTTTTGCCTATTTTAGGGTTTCGAAGAAAAGGAATATCAAACGGAGTCCAAACGGAATGAAACCTTCGGGAATGTGATTTTCTCAACGAACATGACCCGGGAGACTTGGACCCTACGTCAAGAAAGAAAATAGGAGGCCACGAGGTAGGGGGCGCGCCTACCCCCCAGGCGCGCCCTCCACCCTCATGGGCCCCTTGTTGCTCCACCGACGTACTCATTCCTCCTATATATACCTACATACCCCCAAACGATCAGATACGGAGCCAAAACCCTAATTCCACCACCGTAACTTTCTGTATCCACGAGATCCCATCTTGGGGCCTGTTCCGGAGCTCCGCCGGAGGGGGCATCGATCACGGAGGGCTTCTACATCAACGCCATAGCCTCTCCGATGAAGTGTGAGTAGTTTACTTCAGACCTACGGTTCCATAGTTAGTAGCTAGATGGCTTCTTCTCTCTTTTTGGATCTCAATACAATGTTCTCCCCCTCTCTTGTGGAGAACTATTCGATGTAATCTTCTTTTTTGAGGTGTGTTTGTTGAGACCGATGAATTGTGGGTTTATGATCAAGTCTATAATATTTGAATCTTCTCTGAATTCTTTTATGTATGATTGGTTATCTTTGCAAGTCTCTTCGAATTATCAGTTCGGTTTGGCCTACTAGATTGATCTTTCTTGCAATGGGAGAAGTGCTTAGCTTTGGGTTCAATCTTGCGGTGTCCTTTCCCAGTGACAGTAGGGGCAGCGAGGCACGTATTGTATTGTTGCCATCGAGGATAACAAGATGGGGTTTTCTTCATATTGCATGAGTCTATCCCTCTACATCATGTCATCTTGCTTAAGGCGTTACTCTGTTTTTAACTTAACTAGATGACCAGTTGCGCCCATGGCGCAAAAAGCGAGAGTGAGCCAAGTCTTATAGCATATATGGTAGCTTCATAGCTTAAAAGAAAGTATTGAGATCACTTATAATCCATTACATATAAGATTGATTCAGAACCAACTTAGCAAAAATCGAGTTGCGCCCATGCATATAAGATTGATTCAGAACCAACTTAGCAAATACTTATAATCCATTACATGGTAGCTTCATAGATTAAAAGAAAGTATTGAGATCACTTGATTATATCATACATTAGCTTTATAAATAGATCTATATTAGTAGAGATGCATTTCATGAGTCTTGTATTTGCCGCCAGTAGGTATATGTCCCAGTAATACTTGCTTATTTTTTGTAGAATTTATTCTGATTGCAAAGTCGTATCGTGAAGCTGTTTTGCAAGTCTCGCGAGAGAGTATATTCAGATCATTATCTTTAGGTGTTTATGCTGGAGGGAAACTAACTATGCGCTAGAAATGAAAATGCATAACCTAGTTTAGTAAGTTCGGAAGGTGGTCTGTGAGTGTGCTCGTGAGAATCTCTATTCCTCCTGCTTGTCTCCTTCCTCATCCTCCTTGCCTCTACCCACTCATACGTACGGATAAAAGGATGGTGTTTGTAGGCTGTTACTATCCTCTACATATTGGCCAGCACGATACTCTGTGAGACATCAACACAGCTCAGCGTTGAGATGCTTCCTCATCTAACTTATAAAGGATGAAGGGGTAGGTAGTCACAACGAAGGCATCGAGCGCACGGTACCACGCGAGGGAAAAAGCCCACCGCACCGCGCCGCGCGTGGGGGTGCAGCGCACCACGCGAGCGAAAAAACCACCGCACCACGCTCGTCGCGTGATAAAAGGTGAGCGGGCAGCAGACCTAGCCCACCCCGCGACCCTCGTTCCTCATGCGCCGCCGCCGCCGCCCCCCGCCCGCGATGGAGAAAGTGAGAGGAAAGAGGAGAGGGAGGTGAGGCAGCAGACAGGAGAGGGTCACCGGCTGCTGTCGGCCTGCGCCGGCGAGGTCGGGCGCGACCTGGCGGTTGGTGGCGGCTCGATCCGCTCCTGGATCGGGAGAGGAGGAAGGGAGGTGGGGGGCCGGCCGTCTCTGTGCCTCCTCGACGCCGAGCTGCGGCTGCTCCGTGTGTGTGCGCTCTCTCTCTCTCTCAGGTACTCTCTCTCTCTCT
>NC_041384.1:273843604-273864393 GCF_002162155.2 Triticum dicoccoides
TCTCTCTCCGGGCTCGCCGGGTCGCCGCCCCTCACGCCGCGCTGGCTAGGGGCGAGAAGGCGGAGGCAGGAGCGGCTGCTTCGGGCCCCGATCTGGGGAGGGTACGAGGCAGGGAAGGACGACGTCCCTTTCATTCTCTCTCTGATTCGTCCTCTTCCCTCTTTCCATCCCTCCTGCTCGCCAGTGGTTCCTCCTCCCCTGCCTCCTCACGTCGCCCTCAAGTCCGAGGCAACAAGTTTGCTTCCTCTGCTCCGTTCATGTCATTGAGGTTTGTTCTTCTTCCATCCTCTTCTTTCCTATTCATGTCTTGTTGATTTTATTTTGCTTATAACAATGTTTCTCCATAGATTTTCCTATACTCAGCAGAAAACTTAGATCCCTTCTTCACTGGTTTCTTCTTCCTTCTCTGTAGGCTTTTCCTTGGGCATAGCACCACATTTGCGGCAGCACACCGGAGTCAATTTGGTTGACTAGCAATAGAGCAAAGGTGAGGTAATTCATAATCTGACAATTAATTGCTTACATTTTCCTATGTTCAAGGGGCTGCTCTTTGATTCAGAGTAAAATCAGGTCTTCACCTATGGAGGAGGTAGATACTGACGGAGTGCATATGACCAGGTGTCCTCCAGGTTCTGCATCATCAGTGTGTACCTCTAGATTCTGCATCATTAGTGAGCAACTTACCTAAGGTTAGTTTTCTTTGTACTTTCAGCCCACTCTGCTCCCATTTCTCTCTCATATTCACATTAATCAGGGGTTGCTATCTGTGCAATCATGATGGTTTCTTTATATGTGATACATAGAAAATGTATATTGTGGTTTCCATTCTGGTTTACCTGGGTGGTGCATTGAGCTTATTTCTCTTGGGTTCTTTCTAGAGTATGAAGGTGTTGTTAGCTAGCACCATTTGGAGAAAGTACATCATGTCTTGGATCTGAAGTGAAGCGTGTTCTTATATAATTCTTTGAGAAAAAAGGTGTTTATTAAGACTAACAAGAATCTCCAAGCATTTTTAGAATTGCATTCTTCTTTAGAGATGGTATTCTTTTTCAATAGTTCTCTGACTCATCTGATTGGGGTTTGGGTATACCAGTGTTGAGTAATGTATTCATTATGAATTGTTAATCCGGTTAACTGATGGAAATATTGGTGTCAATACACATAGTCAGTCTAAGCTAGATTTAGTTTCCCTATAGTTGTTACAGAGTTAATTCATGGTCTATAGCTTGTTGTTCCTTCTTGAATAAGTTACTGCATTGTGCTTGAATGCAATTGTCTTGATTTTGACAGCAACCGAGCCCAATCAACAATTGGTAGAAGTAGTTATGAGATGAGGCAGAGGAGAGCAGAGAGGACCGGAGAAGGAGTTGCGGACCTCGCCAACAAGGCCGTGACCCTACATCACTAAAAAAATGCGCCGTATTTGTTTCTCATGCTTTACCATGGCATGTTCTTATTAGTTCAGGTTAGTTTCTAGCTGCCACTTTGTTTTACTAATTTCAGGTTGCTTCTCCATGAGTTTGTGTGTAGTTCCTTCTGCCCTGGAGCACCTTTGCTCATTAACTGCTCATTAACCATGTAGATTGATTATCTTTTGTTCCCTTCACGTCATTTGCTTGCACAAGATTCGTTGCTGTAAAAGAATTGCAATTATTTTTGCAGGTTGGTCTCTCCGGTTCTTTTCGCCAATGGCTTGATGTACGCACTGACAACCTCTTACTGGAAGGATTCGGCATGCCTCTGTTCGAGAGATGGGATATGAAGAAATGGCGTTCTTGTATGTTATATCATTTGAAGCAATGACACTTTATTTTGGTTCATATTTCTTTACAGGTTGTTGTATGCAGAGTTTATGAGGTTGCACTGCACCATCAAACTATGCTTCATGTTAAGCAACATCCAGAACTGCCATTATATATTTAATGTAGTAGGTTGATGCAACTTTGTAACCAGTCATGGATTTAAAATAGGCTTTCTACCTCTTTATTTTGGTCGGCATGTTTTGGCACGTGTTTTTGTCATTGATTTGCTATATATTAATTACATTTGAGTAGACTGTTGACTGAGAAAGCGTGAAGATGTTGTGTTTTGATTTATGAGGACTAATAGATAGTTTTCCCTCGGGTTTATTTATTTTCTCTCCACACTTTTAATTCTACATAAAAGTACATTCTATTGTTATTTGTTTACTAATGCAATATATGTACCCTTATTTGTCTCAACTTTATCAATTTTAGTTTGTGTTTTCTGTGGCGCAGAACACAGTTAAAGGCAGTGCTGTGTCAAAGATGCGTGCCAAATAATTATTAATTAAGCTGATTGAAATATCAAACTTTGGGTGCAGTCTTCTTGGTCCTGTATATATGACTGGCTGATACAAAATCTGGACAGTTCTGTCATGACTTTTATCTTCACATCTTCCTTTCATGAATTTACTAACGCTTTTTTTTACTTGATCTTATGTGCAGCTACGTTTATTCAGGTTATAGGGCCTCTATAGGAAACACAATAATCTGAATTCCTAAGTAAATATAACAGCTCCAGTGTGTTTTTCTTGCTTAAATTTGCCATCCTGAATTCCTAAGTATTTATAACAACTCAAGTGTATCCATATATGACATTAGATTTTCTTCTTACTTGGATCTTTTGCCATGTAAAGTAGGTTGTCTTCATGTCGCTGTTGTGCTACTGCTAGGCATGAACAGAATGGCCTCCTCTTATTGCGAACCACACTGATGTTGGCTTCTGATTTCTGCTGTAATGGATTATTTACTATGGACAAATATGGCAATATTCATTTGGAGCACCGTTTCTTGAGGATATGTCTCTTCTACAGGTATGACATTATCATTGGAACGTATACTATGTCTATTTGATATATCTATGACTATATCCTTCCAAAGAATATTTATTTTTGTATTATATACTTTTTTTCGAAAAGGGGGAGATCCCCGGCCTCTGCATCAGAACGATGCATACATGATATCGGTACTTTTTATAACTGATCCATGTTCTTGGAATACTTTATTTTATTTCATTAATAAGCAAGGGTGGATGGTGGCTTGCAGTGTGCTTGTACTAAAAAAGGTGTTCTGCCATCCCATGGATTCTAGCACAGCTTGAAGCGGCCAAGTCAAGGAGGACCTATAAAATTATTTGATCGTCTCTCGCTCTCTCTCTCTTTCTATATATATATATATATATGTTGTCTGGTGCATGTATGGCTGAGAATAGGGAGAGAGAGCAAGTTTAATTTTCCTTGGGCATTCAAATTCTTATTTTGCTTTTCTCAGATTTTTGGCTGGGTGTTTAAACATACTTGCACACACTGGTTTCAGATTTCAGTGTAAACTACAAATAGGGGAAAAATATAGTGATTTTTCCAAATTAGAAATAGGGAGAAGGAAAACTATTGATTATTGTGTGCATGTATAACTAATTGGATTACTGGTTGAACGAGTGCAGACTTGAGAAAGAAGAGATAGGGCCAATAAAATTAGGTGGGAGGTATGCTGATGGGTTCATTTTAGCATTACTAATCGACCGCTTGGCATCCTGAAGGTATGATGCATATTGCCTTGCTCTGATTTGCTTATTTGAATGTGTTTGTGTACATCAAAGTTCATTTTGTTATTTTTGCTCTTTGAGGGATATAGGAGGAGAGATATCTATTGTTGAAATTTGATGATAAAAATATAGCCATTATTGTTACAAGCATTATTGTTCCAGTTTTTTTTTAGTTATTGATTATGCCATTTTTCTTTCTGCCTTTGTAGCTGAAAGATTAGCGAGACTGACTAAATTCTAAACATGTTCCATGTGAGAGAAATAGCATGTTGATTTCATTTTGAAATAATCATAGTTGAGGGATGAGGTTCGTAACCGAGGGTCATGTGCAGAGCTGGAGGAAGAAGTTGCGAGGCTTGAAACTCTGTGAAGGGCTCAGGGACAGCAGTGAGGACAATGCCTCTTTAGTTGTAATTGTGATACTCTTGATGTGCAATTAAACACTCCTGTGATACTCCTTATGCTAAAATGTTGGTTGTTAGTACAGAGGTGGTGACATTATTTGGTTCTCTGGTATTGATTTCATGATTTATGGTTAATACATGATGTAATACAATCCACATTGTATTATATTTCCAGTTACATCTTTTACTTACTCACTACTAACATTCTTTCTAATTTGCTTCTTGCGCCATTGGCGCAACCGGGTCATCTAGTAGGTAGAACAATGCAACAACGCCAGACCCCTTGCTAACACCATTTTGATCACACATTACCTATTAAATAAATTTGGTCAGCTATGATCATACATGTATTTGCAACATGTATGAAGCATAACAAACATGACTGACATGAAGAAACAACCAACCACGGTAAATTATGAACAGTTCTGAAGTATTAACATTAATGCAGATAATGAGAGTACATCAACATAATACCATGCCAATGAACTGGGCATAATTTCAGTTCCTAGTAGGAAACCACAATGTGGCTAATCCAGAATTACTTCTACATGTACCAACAATAGTAAATTAATCGTGTCCAGCATTAAACTGATCCACATATTTTCACAAAAGCACAATTAGGGATTACAGATGATTTTATCAGCTTATTAATAAGATGGGCGCATGCATCATTCTGATGCAGAGGCCAGGGGATAACCTCTTTTCGAAAAAAAACCCAGAGGATTTTACCCATGAAGCGGACCTGTTCTTTTGCTCCCTTTCTGCTTCTTAGGGATTACACGGAGCATCTCTTTAGCTTTCTTCTGCTCGCCTTGTAGGGCATCACTGGTGTACTTTCCCGGCCACTCCTCTAGCACAATTCACTTCAGTCTAGTTCTCATCAGTGAGCGACACATGTGAGACAAAGTCTATCATCGTTTTCAGTGATTGTTCCAACAGAAACCTGTGTGCACAATTATACATAACAGACAATGTCGCCACAGTATTACATGGCAAAGGGATTGAACCTGATAATAACTGGTGATCCACCAACTTGCAAGCATCAAAGTCCGGCTTCAGCTGCAGCCTCTGTACACTTTGCCTGAAGTTATCTTGCATACTCACTTCGTGAAACAAGCCTAAAATGGTCGCCAGAAGATAATAATTGTGAGCATGTGTATCTTTTTCTGTCGCAAGCTTGAAGCTTATTACGTGCCCAAGAACATAGAACAACAAGTACTTTCAAACTGCATTCAGAATTGGTGTAGCCTGATAGTCTTTTAGATCTCTGAACATAGTTAACATATATTGAAAAACCGTGGAACTTTAAACAGTCAGATCAAGTAACTGACTTCTCCTAATTCCATAGCGAGTGGAAATCATATGAGCAGCTGCACCTTGATGACATATGGCTAAGAATAAAATAATTCTGAAGCTGCAAATATCCACACAATCAGGAGCCTGCAAGAATAGGTTTCACTCGATTACTTAAAAAACCTTGGAATTCCTAGTATAAGTTATGTTCAAATGTAAAGATATTTAAATACGGTATAGGGAATGAATTGTTTCATAAATGAGAAGTGCTAGGAAAAGGAGACAGAGATATACATATTTCCAGACCACAAGGTGCATCAGTTCATATAGTTCTCAATATTTACACCAGTAGTGCAAAATCAGTGGCATAGCAGGCTTCTTCTGGTACTGAATTCAGTAAGTGTTGAGGTGAGAGGAAATCCACTTGCCATATCTATTTCTGTAAGCCAGCATCAACTTCCCATGTATATTCATATTGGACCAAAAAATCAACAAATTTTAGGACGCAGGGGATTCTCACCATGTGTGCTCGCTTGCCTTCATGTGGCAGCTGCACGCGTGGGATGGAGGCAGCTGCGCAAGGCCGCCACGTGCGAAGAAGAGGGGCGCTGCTGCTCCCCTTCTCCGGATCGAGGCCGCGGCTGCTGCTCCCCTCCAGATCTCACTAATGGCTGCCGCCACGTGGAAGATTTCGGTTCTGCTTGGGTTGCCGTCATGGAAGGAGATCCGCTTGGTTCCTCTTGTCTGCCTCCCGAGCTATATGCAATGAACATCCAACGGGGTTCTTAGGCTCACCGCTTGTTGGGCAGCCATAGCTATACGTAACAGAACTACATTTTTATAACAGACTATGTATAAGAACCACAAACAATTAGAATTTAAAAACAACTTCCAGAAAAGATCGCAGCCATAAACATCTATCATGAATGCACACGCAGATCACTTACGTATTCATGGAACATGTCACAGTTATAAGCATCTAATCAAGGTAGTATGGTACTACTAAACCATCTGTACCACAGAGCACTTAGCGTCATACATTCCATGTTGTTAACTTCCTCGATACTTCAGATTTAGAAATGCTTTAGCATCATCAGGGCGTCTTCATTTAACATTTTTGAGGACTAAATGTATTTCTGTGCAGACCTAGTTTACAAAATCAAAATACAAATTTAGCATAACAGCAAAAGAAAGCAAACAAGTATCAATACTCGATAGGAAAAAAATGGCAGCATCGAAGATCCAAAAGCAAGTGGGTACCAACCATTAGCACAGGCAGCAGCAGTTTTATATTTGTTCTCATAATTAATCATCACTAAGAAGCAATACAGTAGGATATCATGAGTGCAGCAATCATATGTACGTAGTTGTTCTTATAAGTGAATTTTGTGATTGAATATTGAATGGACTCCAAAAGTTATGAATCTAGTAGTGGAATTATCTTCCAATAGGTCCAGTGCACACTCCAAATATCCAAATTCTTTCTCCATATCGCAACCATCTACGAAGAAACACACTTCTCAGTTTTTACTGATGAGCAACCTGGCTAAAGCTCCTACAAATTAAAATAAAATATTCAGAAGGGGAAAAGAATGCCAATAACTTTCAGATGTTGGCATAGGCATAGCTGGACCAACTAAGATGCAAGATTTGCTGATATAAATCCATTCATAAAATCATAATGTTGCTCTGCAATCTTTTCAGTTGTTGTGGTGTAATCTTCAAGAGCAAGCTTGCTAGCTGAGTTCATTTCAGAAAGCAAAATTAACCCTCTTCCTTTTGGTAAACCATTCAATACCACAACACAAAAGTACTAACACTATTTTGATACATGAAAGTTTTTTAAGCCAATCAATTAAATTAATCTCCAGTAGTACTAACTGGCGCCAATAAATTAACCACCACCATTTTTTTGCTCTGCAATCTTTTCAGTTGTTGTGGTGTAATCTTCAAGAGCAAGGTTGCTAGCTGAGTTCATTTCAGCAAGCAAAATTAACCCTCTTCCTTTTGGTAAACCATTCAATACCACAACACAAAAGTACTAACACTGTTTTGATACATGAAAGTTTTTTAAGCCAATCAATTAAATTAATCTCCAGTAATACTAACTGGCGCCAATAAATTAACTACCACCATTTTTTCCTGCCCAAGATACCTCGAACATTTAACACAAGCATCAAATTCGCACCCAGATAACCCAAAAAGAAACGGTCACCCTAATTAACCTAATTAACCAAATCAAACAGGTTTACCCCTAAGAATCAGAGCAAAAATGGAGGTAAGGAAGAACAAGGAGAGGCATGGCAGGAGGCACGTACCTGGCAGAGAGGCAATGGATGAAGATGCGGGCGCTCTCGGCGAAGGCGGCCATGGTGTTCATGGAAAAATTAGAAGGAAGAGAGAGGCCTGACTGCTTCGAATCATAAATGGGTTCATGGAAACATGAGCAGAATAGTAGCCAAAAACTATCACATGATATGCAGGCAACCAACAAGTTTTCTCGCTTACACGGGTGCTGCTCCCTACCATATACATACTCATAAAGTGATAAAACCGGAGCATATTACAAACCCGTAGTTCTAATAAAGCGGCCAAGAAAGTTCATAAATTCCTGTGGTTTACCTAGGACAAACATATGATTTGAAAACAACACCATGTGGTTTACCTAGGATATATAGTGTAGGTGTTAAAATCCTGATAATCATTGAACAGCGCAACAAGGCAACAAGTGCCATAACTATATTCATTGGCTGCAAGTAAAACTGAAAGCCATGGATATCCATCGAAGGACCTTATTTTCATTAAATACAAGGCGATATGCAGACATCAACTAACATTTAACATCTCCTCTGAACAGGACCAAAAAGAGGCAAAAAAGAAAAAAACAAGGCGAGCTGAGCATTTGTTCTAACCAGCATAAGTTATATATTTTTTTTGTTCTGCTCGTAGGTCTACCATATGGCAAGATTCAAATAGCTTAATCTTGTATTTGACACTACAACTGATGACCTGTTGCCACACTCAAAATCTGAACAGAGGATGTGGTTGGCGAGCGCACCATAGATAGATGGATGGATGGACAACTCGAATGTTGGCGATAGCAGATGATTTGTGACCTAGGAACTAAGAAATCAAATATGACGATCTCACCTTGGGTCTTTGAACTACCACGACGATACTGAATCACAAAACTGCATTACAAATACACTAATCGAATCCTTCATACGAAACACTGGATCAATTTATAACTTTGTTATTGCATAGTTATATATTTAAATTTTTAACACACTATGAGAGTCTTGGCAAAACATTAAATAGTATATATTGAAATTATTCAATTTTTTTATTCAGTTTAAGTAAAAGCTAAATGACGAGGCCATAGATGAAACAACTAATATTTATTCCTGTTGTCTTTAACTTAGGTTGTTGCTAAGGCACATGAATTGAATATAAAGAGAAAATGAGCATGCAGGAAATAGTATACGACACTTAGGGGCTCAGGCCAACGCTATATCTACAGACTATTTACAAAGGAAAAAGAAACTGATTGTGTCTTGAATAAAGCATAAGTATCCATAGATGTACTAACAAAGCACAGTCACTTTGTGGCATCAGAACCAATAGAGTGCAATGAACATATCAAAGTCAAAGATGCCAACATAAACGTAGGAAAACATGAAGTAATGATCTTGGATTAAATTTCATCCTAAAACCTGAACACGCACACTGAATGTACCAAGTTGACAGTACGTGACCAACTACCCATTTCAATAGGTAAAAAACAAATTAGGTGAATGCTCACATTTATCTTACTACTTAATATTTCATCCTGTCAATTAATAAAATCAAGCATCGTCACTTTTATTGCCTCTTGCAGCAGGTTCATTCCATCAATGTTAGACACTGTATTTGTATCTTATTTACTTATTAAGAAACAATTCTCTTATCAAATTCTACAATTCTTTTGGTGATGTGAATTTTCAGGCCCACACTGACTGTAACTATAACAGAATACAATTTGCTTTTAGAGAAGAAGCATACAGAAACAATCATAGTTCAACAAAATGAAAATAGGCCATTAGCGCTTGTAACAGAACAAAAACCTGTCGAAGATACTGAAGATCTGCATACTCTCCTTCAGCCGTTCTAATAGCAGAGTCTTCTCCAGGTTCACATATTCAGTCAAAGAAACTACCATCAGTATATACATGCTACAGAAGATTGAGTGATCACTATTTCTAATTTCTTCCCAGCAGGAAATGAAGAGAGAACAAATCACACAAATTCCCTCTTCTATACCTTGCACTGTCGGCTGCTTCCTTAGCATGAACCACCTTGGCCAGCTCATGGAGAGTCATCTCAGTTCACATGAATTTGTCGAATATGAGATGAGCAAGGAAGAACTTACCTCCCCGAGTAGCAATACAGACGAACAGATGACTGATTAACCCTGCAAAAAACAACGGGAGGAGGAGTGAGCAAAATAGCAAAACCAAGGACGACAGAAGGCAAAAATAAATCAAAGGAGCACAAAAAATTGCAAGCGATGTTTTGAAAAGTCAACAGTGCATGCTTTTGAATAACCCAAAACATAGGTAATACATCAGTCATTTCAGGAAGACCTTGGATATATAGAGCCTACCATACTTCTAATTGTACTGCACACCAACTATGACCAAATCCTGCAAGTTGCAAGTGGTTCATCACCAAATGCAAACATGACAAAGGTGGACACCACATAAACTGAATTTATATAAGTGGAAAAATAGTATAATGCAAGAATATAATAAGGACAGCAAATCAAACAAACTAAAAGCTCCGATAACACTATGGATGAACCATCGCAAGCATGAATTGGTCTAGTCTTCAGTCCAATGAATCAAAGAATAAATGGCTATCACTACGTAAAGAGTAGGCAAATACTAACGAAAATTATAATACAGAGTTAAAAAAATAGAGATGGTGTCTCATGTCCTGCCGCTCAGCGCCATATGATGCTACCGTCTGCTTTACAGATCATCGAATTTGTAGATGGCATAAATATTTGTGAAACTAATTTAGGATACTTAGCAGGCCTCTACAAACTGGAATCGAAGACACACTATTATTCCAGAAGAAAATAAGCAAGAGTCTCCTAAAGTTCTTCCTTATCCTATACAATAACTTTGTAATGAAAAATAAAATATATTAAAAAACACATCAAGTGGTCATGCAAGAGCACAACTATGCCATTTTGAATCAATGTAACAGATCTACCTTTTGAGAATGACCATAATTCCGATACTCAAAAGCATTGTCTTGCAAAGATCACCCACAGTCATCATGCAATGCATGGTGCTACTCTCTGAAACCTGCATGTGAACCAGCATCAGAAGCGCAGCGTCGTCCCCCTTCCCTGCTGGAGTTGCACCGCCGCTGATAAGGAGGATGTGGAGGTGGCGAGAAGCGCGACGTCGTCCCCCTTCTGCATCCTCTGGTGGCCCCTGGCCCATCACCAGCCTTGCTACTCCTTCCTCCACCTCCGTCCCCTGACTGGTCAACAGCATCGCTGCTCCTTCCCCCCACCTCCGTTCCTCACCTCAACTGCGCAGATCCGGATGCATATCATCCTCTGCGACCTGGAGCGACTCACAACGAGGAGAGCGGTAGAGGATGATGTCGGTGGGATGGGGAAGAAGAGGGGCTCGCGACAGGGGCGGGGATGGAGGAAAGGGCGGCGACGCGACGGGAATCACGGGAGAGGAGAGGAGGGTCGCTGTGATGTGGGGCTCGAGGACGGGAGGCGATTGGGGCTTGTGGACGAGAGGGGATTGGGCTAGGTTTTTACTGCGTCCTGATTGTGCATCACGCAGCCCGCAAAAAACCCACTGGCTGACCTTTGGGACCCATAGACAAACAAGCCCACCAGTCATGCAGCGTCAGCCAACGTCATGTGTGTAAAACGGATGAATGGTTGACCAATTGACAGCAAGGTAAAAACGACTACAGTAAAACCATCGAGCGGCGGAAATCACTTGCGAGCGCAAGCCCCCTAGGATAGCGGGTAGCGTAGCAAGGTTTATAGGTTAAATACTATAGATGCATGCTGGATAGCGGTGGATGAGTGGAGTAATAGTAGTAGATGCAGGTGATACGTCTCCAACGTATCTATAATTTCTGATTGCTGCATGCTATATTATCTACTGTTTTAGACATTATTGGGCTTTATTGTCCACTTTTATATTATTTTTGGGACTAACCTATTAACCCTAGGCCCAGCCCAGAATTGTTGTTTTTACCTATTTTAGGGTTTTGAAGAAAAGGAATATCAAACGGAGTCCAAATGGAATGAAACCTTTGGGAACGTGATTTTCTCACCGAATACAACTCAGGAGACTTGGACCCTACGTCAAGCCAGCTAATAGGAGCCCACGAGGTAGGGGGCGGGCCTACCCCCCAGGCGCGTCCTCCACCCTCCTGGGGCCCCTGTTGCTCCACCAACGTATTTCTTCCTCCTATATATACCCACGTACCCCCAAACGATCAGAACATGAGCCAAAACCCTAATTCCACCGCCGTAACTTTCTGTATCCATGAGATCCCATCTTGGGGCCTGTTCCGGAGCTCCACCGGAGGGGGCATCGATCACGGAGGGCTTCTACATCAACACCATAGCCTCTCCGATGAAGTGTGAGTAGTTTACTTCAGACCTACGAGTCCATAGTTAGTAGTTAGATGGCTTCTTCTCTCTTTTTGGATCTCAATACAATATTCTCCCCCTCTCTTGTGGAGATCTATTCGATGTAATCTTCTTTTTGCGGTGTGTTTGTTGAGACCGATGAATTGTGGGTTTATGATCAAGTCTATCTATGAATAATATTTGAATCTTCTCTGAATTCTTTTATGTATGATTAGGTTATCTTTGCAAGTCTCTTCGAATTATCAGTTTGGTTTGGCCTACTAGATTGATCTTTCTTGCAATGGGAGAAGTGCTTAGCTTTGGGTTCAATCTTGCGGTGTCCTTTCCCGGTGACAGTAAGGGCAGCAAGGCACGTATTGTATTGTTGCCATCGAGGATAACAAGATGGTGTTTTCTTCATATTGCATGAGTCTATCCCTCTACATCATGTCATATTGCTTAAGGCGTTACTCTATTTTTAACTTAATACTCTAGATGCATGCTGGATAGCGGTCGATGAGTGGAGTAATAGTAGTAGATGCAGGCAGGAGTCGGTCTACTTGTCTCGGACGTGATGCCTATATACATGATCATACCAAGATATTCTCATAACTATGCTCAATTCTATCAATTGCTCAACAGTAATTTGTTCACCCACCGTAGAATACTTATGCTCTCGAGAGAAGCTACTAGTGAAACCTATGGCCCCCGGGTCTATCTTTATCATATCAATCTCCTACTACTTAGTTATTTACTTTGCTTTTATTTTACTTTGCATCTTTATCATAAAAAAACCAAAAATATTATCTTATCATATCTATCAGATCTCACTCTCGTAAGTGGCCCTATAGGGACTGACAACCCCTATTTGCGTTGGCTGCGAGGATTTATTTGTTTTGTGCATGTACGAGGGACTCGCGCGTAGCCTCCTACTGGATTGATACCTTGGTTCTCAAAAACTGAGGGAAATAGTTACGCTACTTTGCTGTGTCATCCCTTCCTCTTCGGGGAAAATCAATGCAGTGCTAAAAGAGGTAGCAAGAAGGATTTCTGGCGCCGTTGCCGGGGACGTCTACGCAAAAGTCAACATACCAAGTACCCATCACATACCCTTATCTCCCGCATTACATTATTTGTCATTTGACTCTCGTTTTCCTCTCCTCCCAATTCATCCTTACCATTTTATTCGCCCTATCTCTCTCTATCCTCCCTCTCTTTCTCTATTTGCCCTTTTTGTCCGCTTGCTTTTTGTTTGCTTGTGTGTTAGTTTGCTTGCTTGTCGTTATGGCTAGTCGCTTATCTTCTCCGTTGACCCCTGAGTTTGAAATCTTTCACTTTAAACAAAGGTTAGGAGAAAACTTAAAAGATGCCTGGTTGAGAATAATGGAATCTCATCGTAATTGTACCTCTGAAATAAATCTGAGAATTTTGCTTCACAATTTTTATGTTGGATATGTCTCATAGACAACTCTTGGATTGCGTTGCCAAAGGCAATTTTATTGAAATCGATCCCCATATTGCACTTGAAATTATAGAAGGTATAGTGGGAACACTACCTCAAAAAAGGGGCCTCATCCTACCCAGGAAGAGACACAAGTTTTTGAAAAAATTTGTGAAGTTACTAAAATCTTGCAGAAATCTCTTGAACCTCTTAAGAACATTAGTGGAAATATTCACCGCATGAATATGTTGATTACCCTTTGCAATAAGCGGTTGGATTCGTTAAATCTAAAAATTTCAGAATATGAAGGGAAACGTAAAGAACCTCCCGGATTCGAACTTGATTCCGCTAAAAAGTTGAAAACCAAAGATGGCAATACCTAGATCTATTCGTGCTTGTTATGCCTAGCTAGTGGCGTTAAACGATAGCGCTTGTTGGGAGGCAACCCAATTTTATTTTTATTCCTTGCATTTTGCCCATGCTTAGTAATAAATAAATTATTTAGCCTCTGTTTTGTTTGTGTTTAATTAGTGTTTGTGCCAAGTAGAACCATTGGGAAGACTTGGGGAAAGTCTTGTTGAACTTGCTGTAAAAAACAGAAACTTCAGCGCTCACGAGAACTGCTGCCATTTTTATTTGGCGAGTGATATTTAGTTAATTCTTTTTGCAGATGATTAATAATAAATTCATCACGTCCAGCAATTTATTTTAGAATTTTTGGGGCTCTAGATCTTGCGCTAGATACAGATTACTACAGACTGTTCTGTTTTTGACAGATTCTGTTTTTCATGTGTTGTTTGCTTATTTTGATGAATCTATGGCTAGTAAAATAGTTTATGGACCATATAGAAGTTGGAATACAGTAGGTATAACATCCATATAATAAAGAATGAGTTCATTACAGTACCTTTAAGTGGTGTTTTGTTTTCTTTCGCTAACGGAGCTCACGAGTTTTCTACTTTAAGTTTTGTGTTGTGAAGTTTTCAAGTTTTGGGTAAAGATTTGATGGATTATGGAACAAGGAGTGGCAAGAGCCTAAGCTTGGGGATGCCCATGGCACCCCCAAGATAATCTAAGGACACCTAAAAGCCAAAGCTTGGGGATGCCCCGGAAGGCATCCCCTCTTTTGTCTACTTCTATCGATAACTTTACTTGGAGCTATATTTTTATTTACCACATGATATGTGTTTTACTTGGAGCGTCTTGTATGATTTGAGTCTTCATTTGTTAGTATACCACAATCATCCTTGTTGTATACACCTTTTGAGAGAGCCATACATGATTTGTAATTTGTTAGAATACTCTATGTGCTTTGCTTATATCTTTTGAGTTATATAATTTTGCTCTAGTGCTTCACTTATATCTTTTAGAGCACGATGGTGGATTTGTTTTATAGAAACTATTGATCTCTCATGCTTCACTTAGATTATTTTGAGAGTCTTAATAGCATGGTAATTTTCTTAAAATCCTAATATGCTTGGTATGCAAGATTAATAATAAAACTTTCTTATGAGTGTGTTGAATACTAAGAGAAATTTGATGCTTGATGATTGTTTTGAGACATGGAGGTAATAATATCAAAGTCGTGCTAGTTGAGTAGTTGTGAAATTGAGAAATACTTGTGTTGAAGTTTGCAAGTCTCGTAGGATGCACGTATGGTAAACGTTATGTAACAAATTTGAAACTTGAGGTGTTATTTGATTGTCTTCCTTATGAGTGGCGGTCGGGGACGAGCGATGGTCTTTTCCTACCAATCTATCCCCCTAGGAGCATGCGCGTAGAACCGAGGTTTTTGATGGCTTGTAGATTCTTGCAATAAGTATGTGAGTTCTTTATGACTAATGTTGAGTCCATGGATTATACGCACTCTCACCCTTCCATCCTTGCTAGCCTCTTCAGTAACGTGCATTGCCCCTTCTCACATTGAGAGTTGGCGCAAACTTCGCCGGTGCATCCAAACCCCGTGATATGATACGCTCGTTCACACATAAACCTCCTTATATCTTCCTCAAAACAACCACCATACCTACCTATTATGGCATTTCCATAGCTATTCCGAGATATATTGCCATGCAACTTTCATCATTCCGTTCATCATGACACATTCATCATTGTCATATTTCTTAGCATGATAATGTAGTTGACATAGTATTTGTGGCAAAGCCACCGTTCATAATTCTTTCATACATGTCACTCTTGGTTCATTGCATATCCCGGTACACCGCCGGAGGCATTCATATAGAGTCATCTTTTGTTCTAGTATCGAGTTGTAATAATTGAGTTGTAAATAAATAGAAGTGTGATGATCATCATTTTCTAGAGCATTGTCCCAAGTGAGGAATATAAAAAAAGGAGAAAGGCCATAAAAAAGAGAAGGCCCAAAAAAGGGAGAAAGGCCATAAAAAAAGAAAAGGCCCAAAAAAATGAGAGAAAAAGAGAGAAGGGACAATGTTACTATCCTTTGCCATACTTGTGCTTCAAAGTAGCACCATGATCTTCATAGTAGAGAGTCTCTCATGTTATCACTTTCATATACTACTAGAAATTTTTCATTATAGAACTTGGCTTGTATATTCCAACAATGGGCCTCCTCAAGTGCCCTAGGTCTTCATGAGCAAGCAAGTTCGATGCACGCCCACTAGTTTCTTTTGTTGAGCTTTCATACATTTATAGCTCTAGTGCATCCGTTGCATGGCAATCCCTACTCCTTGCATTAACATCAATCGGTGGGCATCTCCATTTCCCATTGATTAGCCTCGTTGATGTGAGACTTTTTTCTTTTTTGTCTTCTCCACATACCCCCCCCCCCTCATTATATTCTATTCCACCTATAGTGCTATATCCATGGCTCGCGCTCATATATTGCGTGAAAGTTTATAGGTTTGAGATTACTAAAGTATGAAACAATTGCTTGGCTTGTCATCGGGGTTGTGCATGATGCTAGCATTCTTGTGTGATGAAAATGAAACATGACTAGACTATATGATTTTGTAGGGATGAACTTTCTTTGGCCATGTTATTTTGAGAAGACATAATTGCTTAGTTAGTATGCTTGAAGTATTATCATTTTTATGCCAATATGAACTTTTGTCTTGAATCTTTCGGATCTGAATATTCATACCACAATTAAGAAGAATTACATTAAAATTATGCCAAGTAGCACTCCGCATCAAAAATTCTGTTTTTATCATTTACCTACTCGAGGACGAGCAAGAATTAAGCTTGGGGATGCTTGATACGTCTCCAACGTATCTATAATTTTTGATTGCTCCATGCTACATTATCTACTATTTTGGACAGTATTGGGCTTTATTAACCACTTTTATATTATTTTTGGGACTAACCTATTAACCGGAGGCCCAGCCCAGAATTGCTGTTTTTTGCCTGTTTCAGGGTTTCGAAGAAAAGGAATATCAAACGGAGTCCAACCGGAATGAAACCTTCGGGAACGTGATTTTCTCACTGAATAAAACTCAGGAGACTTGGATCCTACATCAAGCCAGCTAACGGGAGCCCACGAGGTAGGGGGCGCGCCTACCCGCCAGGCGCGCCCTCCACCCTCGTGGGGCCCCTGTTGCTCTACCGACGTACTTCTTCCTCCTATATATACTCACGTACCCCCAAACGATCAGAACATGAGCCAAAACCCTAATTCCACCGCCGTAACTTTCTGTATCCACAAGATCCCATCTTGGGGCCTGTTCCGGAGCTCCGCCGGAGGGGGCATCGATCACGGAGGGCTTCTACATCAACACCATAGCCTCTCCGATGAAGTGCGAGTAGTTTACTTCAGACCTACGGGGCCATAGTTAGTAGCTAGATGGATTATTCTCTCTTTTTGGATCTCAATACAATGTTCTCCTCCTCTCTTGTGGAGATCTATTCGATGTAATCTTCTTTTTGCGGTGTGTTTGTTGAGAACGATGAATTGTGGGTTTATGATCAAGTCTATCTATGAATAATATTTGAATCTTCTCTGAATTCTTTTATGTATGATTAGGTTATCTTTGCAAGTCTCTTCGAATTATCAGTTTGGTTTGGCCTACTAGATTGATCTTTCCTGCAATGGGAGAAGTGCTTAGCTTTGGGTTCAATCTTGAAGTGTATTTCCCGGTGACAGTAAGGGCAGCAAGGCACGTATTATATTGTTGCCATTGAGGATAACAAGATGGGGTTTTCTTCATATTGCATGAGTCTATCCCTCTACATCATGTCATCTTGCTTAAGGCGTTACTCTATTTTTAACTTAATACTCTAGATGCAAGCTGGATAGCGGTCGATGAGTGGAGTAATAGTAGTAGATGCAGGCAGGAGTTGGTCTACTTGTCTCGGACGTGATGCCTATATACGTGATCATACCTAGATATTCTCATAACTATGCTCAATTCTGTCAATTGCTCAACAGTAATTTGTTCACCCACCGTAGAATACTTATGCTCTCGAGAGAAGCCACTAGTGAAACCTATGGCCCCGGGGTCTATCTTTATCATATCAATCTCCTACTACTTAGTTATTTGCTTTGCTATTTACTTTGCTTTTATTTTACTTTGCATGTTGATCATAAAAATACAAAAAATATTATCTTATCATATCTATCAGATCTCACTCTTGTAAGTGGCCTTATAGGGATTGACAACCCCTATTTGCGTTGGTTGCGAGGATTTATTTGTTTTGTGCAGGTACGAGGGACTCGCGCATAGCCTCCTACTGGGTTGATACCTTGGTTCTCAAAAACTGAGGGAAATACTTATGCTACTTTGCTGCATCATCCCTTCCTCCTCGGGGAAAACCAACGTAGTGCTCAAGAAGTAGCAGTTCCTGATGCAGGTCTGGAGTCTGGTCAGCTCTTCCGAGGAACCCCAGGACAGGCCCTTCTCTTTCGAGGAAGTGAGCCGCGTGGGGATTCCGGATCGCAATTTGGGTGCCGCCAACCAGTTGGTGTCACGCGGCTCGGTGATGTAGAACCACCCCGATTGCCACCTCTTTATGGTCTCCACATAGGAGCCTTCGAGCCAGGTGACGTTAGGCATTTTTCCCACCATGGCACCTTTGCACTCTGCTTGCTGGACGACCACCACATTCGGTTTAACATTGAAGGTCTTCAGCCACAGGCCGAAGTGAGGCCTGATGCGGAGTAAGGCCTCGCACATGACGGTAAACGCCGAGATGTTGAGGATGAAATTGGGGGCCAGATCATGAAAATCCAACCCGTAGTAGAACATGAGCCCGCGGACAAACGGGTGGAGGGGAAATCCCAGTCCACGGACGAAGAAAAACTACCCTCTCATGGGGTTCGGGCGTAGGGATGATCTGCCCTGCATCTGGCAGCCGGTGCGCGATATCCGTGGCCAGATATCCGGCTTCCCGTAACTTTGTGATGTTCTCCTCCGTGACGGAGGAGACCATCCACTTGCCTCCCGCTCCGGACATGCTTGGAGTGGTTTGAGAAGAAAGACGCGAACTTGGGCGCTGGAGCTCGAGTGTGCGAGAATGGGTAAGCAAGGAGGAAGAAGGCGTGGGTAAAAAGGGTGAATCCTCGTTCCTTTATAGGGGCAGAAGAGGCGATGCGCCTCCCCACTTGCCTGGTAAAATCGCTTATTCCCCAAGCGCCGTAATTGATGGCGCGGTTGGGTTACCCACGTCCGTATTGATGAGAATCCCGTGATAAGGGGGACACGATCTCTGCTTTGACAAGACGTGTCAAGATAACCGCCTTGCGATATGTGCGGTGCTGGTTGAGAAAAATGGTTCGAATAATGACCGGGCCATGACATGATGTCGTGCTGTCAAAATGTGTCAACAGATTAGATTTGTGGAAATATTATTCTCTCTATGGTAGTGTGTGGAACTTGTTTTGCAGAGCTGGACACTATCCTTGGGTTCAAAATCTTCTATGGAGTATTCGGAGGAGGAACCCATCTTGCAATGCCGAAGACAAAACTGCGCGCCGGACTCATCATCATTGAAGCCTGGTTCAGGGGCTGCTAAGGGAGTCCTAGATTAGGGGGTCTCCGGACAGCCGGACTATATCCTTTGGCCAGACTATTGGACTATGAAGATACAAGATTGAAGACTTCGTCTCGTGTCCAGATGGGACTCTCCTTGGCGTGGAAGGCAAGCTTGGCAATACGGATATGTAGATCTCCTCCCTTGTAACCGACTCTGTGTAATCCTAGCCCCCGCCGGTGTCTATATAAACCGGAGGGTTTAGTCCGTAGGACAATAAACAATCATACCATAGACTAGCTTCTAGGATTTAGCCTCTACAATCTCGTGGTAGATCAACTCTTGTAATACTCATATCATCAAGAACAATCAAGCAGGACGTAGGGTATTACCTCCATCAAGAGGTCCCGAACCTGGGTAAACACCGTGTCCCCTGCCTCCTGTTATCATCCGCCTTAGACGCACAGTTCGGGACCCCCTACCCGAGATCCGTCGCTTTTGATACCGACAGTAACCTCCGAACAGGAGGAACGGGAAAATGGGCAAGTTAGCCCTGATGAACAGGGCATACATGACGACTCGGACGATGATAATTATCTTCCGCTCTCCAAAGATGAGGTAAGCCTCGGCGATGAGGATTTCATCATGCCTGAGGAACCTCTCGAGCAGGAGCGATTCAAGCGTAGGCTAATAGCCACAGCAAGGAGCCTAAAAAAGAAATAGTGGCAGATTCAAGCTGACCAAGATCTTCTCAACGGCAGATGGACTAATGTCCTGGCAGCCGAAGAATACGGCCACAAGCTCCCAGCCAGGAGTTACCCGAAGCACAAACTGCTACCCCAGTCTAACGAGGAGGCGCTAGAGCTCATACCTCACTCTCGTAACACGGCCGAGATAAAGTGGCAATTCAAGCCGAACAACAACCCACCCCACCGCCATGTAAAAATAGAAACAACACACACTACAAAAAAGACACATCCGTGACATTTTGGGTCAAATGAATTTTTTTCCTGTCATACATATGACACTTCTATGACGATAATTGTGACAAAACCCGGTATCATCATAGATGTGGTGGGATCCTACTTCTATGACCAAAAATCATGACAGAAAATGGGCTTTTCGTCCTGGGCGGGCCGGAGACGCAGCTGCATGACATTCTTTGGGCCGTCCATGACGGAAAAAACCGTGGTAGAAGCAAGGGCGAGGAAAATTTCGGGGAGTTCCCGGTTACGGTGGGAGGTCGGGGGCCGAGCGATGCGCGTTTCTCTTGTACACGTACGCGTGTGTGTGTGAGGCGTTGGCTCTAACTGAACCTGAGCGAGGCGTTGGGCTCTAACTGAACCCGAGCGATTGCACTGCAGGCTACATGTTACTGAACCCGAGCGATCGATCGATGGCTGTTAAGTAAACCCGATCGAGCGATTCCTTCGCTACTACTGCTAACTGAAGCCGATCGATGCTGCCTCTGGGATGAACA
>NC_041384.1:273864885-273882360 GCF_002162155.2 Triticum dicoccoides
CGATGGAGATGAACAGTATCCCGTGGAGTCCCGTTTTGCGGTACGCCACACCCCTCCCGATGAACAAGACCCCCGTTTCGACCGTAGCGCTCCAACACAAGTCCGTTTCGTCCGTTTTGTGGTACGCCACACCCCTCCCGATCAACAGGACCCCCGTTTCGACCGTAGGAGGTCCGTTTCGTCCGTTTTGCGCTACACCACACCCCTCCCGATCAACAGGACCCCCGTTTCGACCGTAGGAGGTCTGTTTCCTCCATTTTGCGGTATGCCAGACCCCTCCCGATCAACAGGACCCCGTTCCGAACGTAGGAGGTCCGTTTCCTCCGTTGTGCGGTACGCCAGGCCTCGTTTCCATCGCCTGTTCCGTCCAAGCCCTCCCGATAAACACGACCACGCATTTCGTTCCGACCCAGCCGGTTGGCTCCCACGCATTCCATTACCTCCCGATGAACACGACGCATTCCGTTGCCTCCCCATGAACATGACGACGACGTTGTTTCTCCGTTCTGACCCAGTCATGTACACGAGCCCTGGCCATACGTATGTGCGAGTAGGCGCTCGAGACCCCGCCCGTATGTACACATACGTGGCCATATTTTCTTTCTTGCACCCTGGCCGCTGTACGTATGTGTACAAGCTACGTGCGCGCCTCTACTACGACACGTACGCGCCTCTACTACGACATGTGCGCACCTCTACATCCACCAGTATATATGTACGTACACGTTCGCGACCAGAATGACAACGCTACGTACGCTTCGACCAGGTGGGTCCCGACTGTCAGGCACTTCCTTGCATGCGAAGATGTAGCTTGTGGGTCCCGCAGTCAGGGGGCGAATCGTTTTTTTCCCGGACGCACTTCCTTGCGTGCGAAGATGTAGCTCGTGGGTCCCAGCAGTCAGGGGGCGAATCATTTTTTTGCGAAATACGGTGGCCCGTCCGGTGGGTCCCCGCTATCAGGTGGAGGAATAATTATTTTGCGCGTAATAAGGAGGCACTTCCTTGCGGCTGCCGTAGACCCAGCTGTCAGCCTCTCCACGTATAGTCCATGTCCGATGGAAGTCGTTCCTTGACCATGTTGACCATGCCGTGCCGAGAGCACCAGGGCGGTGGACGACGGCGAGGCCTAGGAAGGGGACGACGCGAAGCCGGGGAAGACGCAGCAGTGGATGCACACGCGGAGAGGAGTATGAGGGTTCACTGGTTCGGCTGCGCTACCGTCGCCGCAGAATAACATGGGGTGTGGGTGAGTGGAGGGATGGCCTGGCCAGCAGTGGGAGTAGTAGGGGGCGGTGAGGCGTCCACGGTAGCACATCCGGCCACGGGAGGCAGGAGCAGGTGACACGACCGGCGCTGCTTTGGGCGGCTGGAGCAAGAAGACCAGAGGTTGAAGAAGGACGACGACCGTTGGATGGACATCGTACGGTCACTGCAGCTAGAATCGTTTATATTGACTAAGTTGAGAAAGCCCTTGGTATGTCAACTTAGTAGGCCCACAGGTCAGCTTCCAAAATGGTGCACCCCAGATGTCAGGGGGAGGAATCATTTTTTGGGCGGGTGAAGCTAGAATATCTGAGATTGAAGAAGAAGCACGACATCTGTTGGATGGACATCCAACGGCCACTGCTGCTAGAACCGTGTGTTGACTATTAGTTGACAATGCCTTGCATACGCGTCAACTCTGTTTTTTTAGGGGACGCGTCAACTTAGTAAGGCCAGAAGTGTGTGGCAGAGAACTTATAGCCCATTTGAGATTTGTAAGAATGTGTAGCCCATTTTTGAATTCTAATGGAATTTACTACAGCCCATTTACAGTTCGTTAAAAGTACAACCCATTTCAACCAACCGTTCAAAACAGAATTCAATAAAATTTCCCACATTTTGATGGGATCCGAAATATTTTTATCCCGAAATTTCTAGTCAGATTAAATACAATTTCAATATAAATTTATATTACGTAAAAATCCAACGAAACATTGCGCTCGCAACAATTAATGAAATTAAAATTTTCAATATCCAAAAATAATATTTATAAAGTAATTACGTGTTTGGTGCATTTTTTATAGTTACTGCCCAGTTTTTATAATTACAACCCATTTATTATTTTTTAAAGCCCATTTTCTTGTTAAGCCTAATGCATCCCTCCTAGGAAAGATTTGCAGCCCAGCGGGGCAGAGAATAACAACTTGACCTTGCCTGGGTATTCCTAAAAAAAGTATAGCTGGGCTAGCCATTTTCAGCTTGAAAAAAATTAATATCTGGGCTGGATATCTGGCCTGGACTAGACGGGCCACAGCCCGCCCAGTTAATACCTACAGCGATGTTTTCGTTGTTGTTCAAAGGAGAAAAATTAATATCTGGGCTAAACATCGAAAAACTCTGCAATGCTCACAGCTCAAAAACACAAATACTGCCCGAGCTGCTTGGTCCCAGCTGTCGATCGCTTCTTGTGCAATTGTCTCGTTTATTGACTACTCCCTCCTTTGCGGATTATAAGGCTCAATTCAAAAATCTTACCAACCAAGGTAGATGGTGAGTGGTGGAATATTTTTTGTAGTTTGCAAAAGCACCCAATTAATGCTCTTGTTTTCCTCAAAAAAAATATGTTTATGAATGCATTAATTGCAATGCATGCATGCATAAAGTGCATGCATTGGTCAGTTTTCTCTTAATACTTGCATGCAATGATTTAATGCACCTTGAAGTCTGAACATGTGATGGGGAACAACCAAATTGAGCCTTATAAAATGGAAAAACTAAAATTTTGAGATAAGCCCTATAAACTAGAAAGGAGGGAGTACTACATAGGTTGACAATGGTGTGGGACCGTGATGTCAGAAAACCAGGAGGAAGCAAAATAAATTATAGTTTATATATATATATATATATATATATATATATATATATATATATATATATATAATAAGGAGGCACTTGCGTACGTGAGGCTATGGACCTGGTGGGTCCCCATTGTCATCCTCTCCAAGTAAAGTCATCTCCTCGCCCGCGCGCGCTTTCCGCCCGAAACAGTCAGCGCCGCCCGCCCCGCTTCCCGGTGCAGGTGATTGCTCCGCCTTCAAACGACACAAGTGCCGTCCGTCCATCCATCTGCCGCTCACATTAATGATATGCGGTTGCCGAGGCGGCTACTCCGGCGCCACACGTCCGTCCCTCCGCCTGCCCACCATTGCTATATAAACTGCTGCGCCGACCATAGCCGCAGTCATCCGCATCCGTTCCCTTTCTCCTGTCCACACCACTACTGCCCACCATGGCTTCCTCGCGCTCCATCGCTCTTCGGGACGGGCGGACGATGGACCACAAGGAGATGGCAGCCATTGCTGCCGACCTGCTGGCCGACAGGCAGCCGGAGGACGATGACGTCCCAATGGAGAACATGGTAGTCGACGATCCGGCGCCAACCCCCTCCTCCGCGCCATCCTCGTCGGTGCATTGCACCATGACCATCGGCGGGGCTCGTGCCCAATATATGGACAGGGTGAGGCAGATGCGTGAGGAGCAGTTCCGGGAGGCACATGCCGACGCCGCCTACAACCACCATCTCCTCCAGGAGCACCTGCAGGCGGAGGAGCAGATCGCCGCGGAGCGGGCGGAGCAGGAGGCACTGCTCGACTCGTACCGCTCCGCCCGCAAGGGCCGCCTCGAGCGCTGGCGGTACCGCATGCAGGTGGCGGAGGCTGCGGCCGCCTACAAAGAGGCTAGCAAAGAGGGCGATGAAGCGGGCGAGGCGCTGTTCGACGAGACCAAGGACGAGGCAGAGGACAATGCCGGCTCCGACGAGTCCCCGCTCCGCTGGCATCGACGAGGCCCTGCTCCGCCGAGGCCCCATAGCGCCAACAACGAGGAAGAGGACACCACCGGCTCCGCCGAGGCCCCACCCCGCCAACAACGAGGCGGAGGACATCGCCGGCTCAGCCGAGGCCCCACCCTGCCGGCAACGAGACAGAGGACATCGCCGGCTCCGCCGAGGCCCCACCCCGTTGCCAACGAGGGCGCGCCACACAGAAAATGAGGAAGAGTAGAACACGGTAGGTCAGCGCCGCTCGGGTCCAAGTAAGGCCACCGCTGCTACCCTCTGGTTGAAGCCAACCTAGGCGGGTTGACCATTGACGGCCAATTAGCTTCTTGGCGGCGACGTGGAGTCGGAGAGCTGCGCTGGAGAAGAACGCTGCTTCTACTTAACTGCTGGTGTAGTTGGCTGACTGGCACGTGGGCCCAACAGGCCACATGTCAGTTATGCAACTGCACCTGCAGTTAAGTCACTGAAGCTTCTGTTCGGCTCAGCGGGACACAGGTGGGTAGCTTCAGTTAATTAATTATACCTCCAGCGCACCCCTTTTTAGTTGAAGAATGTATGAAATGTAATGAAATCCGGCATGTTTATATGAAATCCGACCATGTATGAATGAATTTATTTCGATTAGTTCGAATTCATGTATCACTGGCATTGGATGAACATGCAAAACAATACGTACTAGCATTATTCCTAGGGTGATCAGCTCATTTGCAGCAGTTTCACATGTACTCCCTCCGGTCCTTTCTAGTATGCATACAAGTTTTGTCTGCAGTCAAAGTATCTCTACTTTGACCAATCTTATACAAAAAAAGTATGCACTTTCACAATGTGCAAAGTAAAAAGGAACATAAGGAGTACAAAGAGTTTGAGCAGCTTTTTAGCGTTTTTGTACATTGCAATCAAACACACAGGCCTGGCAATTCATAGAGAACATTCAAAACAATCGAATGCATCTCAGCGACTCACATATCAGAGGCAATATTTACTTCACAACTAAAGAATAAAGAAAAAATTGATCGACGCTGCTGACAGCAAAGGGCGTCCCATTCGAAAATATCAAACGCATGTCTTGCTAAAATCAATGAGCAAAATTTGACAAGGTTGTCCCATTCCAAAATATCAAATGCCTACGATTGTGGAATGGGCAGTGTTTGCCATCAGTTCGGACATGACATGGCACCTCGTGCCAAATAAACTAGCTGTTCTTTTTGTGCAGTTCCACCAAAATCAACCAAATTCGTGCATAGCTTGTATGATTTCGCCCTTATATGTTGCAACGCCTTGAACTTATCTGCACCTCCTTTCTTGTGGTGGAAATGAATGATTCGATGTATTCATGAACATTTTGTGCAGTTCCCATTGAAATCAAGCTAAGCACCCCTGTTTGCACAAATACAAAAAAAGTGATTAGTATAAAGCAAACTGTACTATGAATTGACAGTTTCAACAGGCACATACATGGTCCATGTAGAGCACACTTTTAGAAAAATGGAACTCACCAGAAAGAATCCTAGAACAACATTGTACTCGCGCATCACAGCAAAAAAATGGAGATTTGTCAGTCCTTCTGAGATGAAGTTAGTTTGGTCTTGTGGGGAGTAATGTAACCATCCTTCAACTGCTCCTTCTAATGAGAAGATAGACATGGCTTCTTCATCCTGGCATAATCGGAACTAGTCACTTCACGTACTCCATATTCTTTTTCAGAGGAAGATGATCCTGTTGTGCAAAGACAAGAGGACTACTAAATGCTAGAATCCCTGTTTGCTCGAAAAAAGGTAAGGAAATATTTAAAACAACACAAATGAAGCACTTCTCAAGGACAATACCACTTTTTCATGACAGTATCTAAACAGTAGCACAACACCAATAGAGATGACAAAGCTCAATCATATGGATGAAATCAGTGGGAGAGTACCAACCTTTCTTAGGAGGCTTATTGTGTAGAGCATACAGATGAAGCACTTCTTCGGAACCATCTGTTGCTATCTACGGTGGTGGCCATGCTTACTATATACTCCTCGATTAGTTTAATGTTTCCAACATCTTCTTGTGCAGTTCCACTAAAATATATGGTATCTTCAAGAAGATCCCTGTTTGCACAAGTAGAGATAATTACATATTACATTAAGAGTGGCATCAAATCAGTGGCAAAACAATTGCTCGTTCCAGCCATAGCAATAAATTAAGATGCAAAACTATATCATTACTTGTGTCATCATAGTTCCAGTGCTTCATTACAGCACCGGGAGTTGATTTTTGTTTTTCTTCCGCTTGTTCTTCCCCTTCATCACTTGGTTCAATAACAGACAAGCTTCGCCTTTAATGTAAGATTTGGCATGTCAATTAGGGAGCACAAGTATAGTACTAAACTTAATTTCTGATGAAAGTGGCAAAATACAGGCCAGCAGTTGTGAAATATCCTTATCTTACCTCAATGGGATATTACGGTGCGATTGGAAGTCTTGTCTCCATTTGTGCAGTTCACTAAAATCAAGCAACATTATCGTACAAGTAGCACAACATATGAAAGCACACTGCAGAATCATGTGAAAGAAGGCTAGTACTGACCTCTCATGATGCGGAATTCAAACAACTCACAAGAAGAAGATCTGAACCAAATTCGCCTTAACGGATAGGAAGTAAGATCTCCTCTTGTGCAGTTCCACTAAGATCAAGCAATCAAGCAACGTTGTTAGTGTGACATTTTGGTTGAACTACACAAAACACTCTAAAAACAAAAGTGTTTTGTGCAGTGCAACAAAAGGTCACAATGGCAACGAGGTGAAGTAGATAACCCTATTTACACAGAGGTGCAAAGGAAACAATTAGTGGTCGATAATGGTGGATGACACAGAAGCCAACAAAAAGAAGCATCTACCTTATCTAAATGGGAAAGAAAGCAAGACAGTAGCATTTCTCAAATGGTGTCATTGATTAATATTAATATAGAGATTATATTAACAATAAAATTCGTTAAACATGTAATTTGCTTTTAACTGTGGCATTGCAACAATTTTCCAGCGGCATTATTAGAGGGTGTTTGTTTACAGGGACATTTTGGTGTAGGGACTAAAAAAACTCTGTGTCAGTCCCATCTAAACCAAACAGGAGAGACTTTTAGGGACTAAAAGTGGGCATTTGGGACTAAAGAAAGAAGACCCCGAGGGAGTCTTTTTGGGACTTTTTCCAACAGTTCCCCTGCCACGCATCGCACCTTGTCTCTATTAGTTCATTACTATGGTAACATGGTATTTTAGCATGTCATTTAATAACCTCCAGTCTATGTTTAGTCCCTGGACCCAAGCAGGTAGGGACTAGGGAGTTTTTAACCAAACAGGGCCTTAGATTAACAATAGCTAATGAGTTGCACGGGACAGTGGACGCACCAGCACCATGTGCATCTACCGATGTACTGTGGTCATGCACAATCTGTTGCAACAAAGAACAAACAACCAAGGAGCATATTTGTGTTGGTCCTAGTTTTGTTGTCTTTAGACACCTTTCCCTATGTGAGCGCAGCAAATCTAGTCCTGCTCAAACTCTACAGCCTTGTCCCTTCCTTTCCTTTTTGAACTAGTACTTTCGCCCCTTCCTTTCCTCTTTGAACCACGTCCTAGATTTATGCGATAGAACTTTCCCCATTACTTTCCCCCATTCCTTTCCTCTTTGAACCATGTCCTAGATTCATGCTATACAACTTTCCCCCTTCATTTCCTCTTTGAACCACGTCCTAGATAAATGCTATATACAAATTTTCCCACTACTTTCCCCCACTCCTTTCCTCTTTGAACCACATCCTAGATTCATGGTATACATGCATCTAGAGCAATGCATGTGGAGTAAGTAAATTATACCTTAAGGTTCTTGGGGCGTGGTTCGGTGGGCGACGGGACGGCGGCGAAGAAGAAGGGGTCAGAGGCCCTCCCGCGCTGCCACTGGGTGGAAAGTGAACAGCTGCGCCAGTAGTCCCTCGCCGACGGCGACATCGTTAAGCCTCCTTCCCTTCCCGGCGGACGGATCCTGCTAGCTCTTTGAGAAGCAGTGAGGGGAGAGAGAGAGGCCAACGAAGTCTTGTTTAGATCTAGAGAGGACGAGAGAGTGTGAAGAGAGCAACTACAAGCGCTGAGGCTCCAGCGGGAGAGGGCGAGAGAGTGTGAAGAGAGCAACTACAAGCGCTGAGGCTCCAGGGTGTATATATATACTGGAGAGAGAGTGTGAAGCATGCAAACCCTAGAAAACATTTGGACCAGTCAAAGAATCCTCCTGGCATGTCAAATAGCCAGAGTCATGGCTTTGTTATCTATATAATAATTGGCATATCACTCAGCTCCCAGTAAAAGTAACCAGTGTCTAGTATTGACTTTTTCCTAATCGATCGGAATTTTTGCTCCTGTGGTTGTTTTACACACACACCTCAGCATAACCCACCAGGGGTAGGTATGGGAACAAATGAGTTGCTGGCAAGTCTAAACAGCTTTATAGTGTACTTCGGCGTCGTGAGTTCGGCCTTATATGCATCAGCTTCCAATCATGTCTTGGGTAAATAGTTGAGTTGCCCGGCTCCTATGCTTGCTACCCTACGTTCCTCTCTATCGGCTAGGGTAGTGAAGGGAGAACTACTGCGATTGTGCTTCCAGTTCATCTGGTCAAGCACCTCAGTAGAGAAAGCCGAAAACTGACTGTCCTGATGCGGCGAGAGCTTGTCAACCACTCGACGACTTATCGGAATCTTTAGCGATTCTCTCCGTGTTGTACGAAGGATCTTTTTCAGATCATTTTTTGCAACATATCTTATTAAAAATAAGCCGCGTATATACTAGGAGCTATATCGTAGACCCACCATAAAACTCCTATGGCTAAGTGAAAGTGTTAACGCCCTATAGTCTGATTGCCTGGTTAGCCGCATTGTCACCTCCTTCATGGACCAAGACGTTGGGTCAAGGGTGATCAAATGCTTTTTCGAACACCCCCGTACTTCCTACGAGGGGGCTGAAGCCGACGACTGGAAAACTTTCAGATTATATATGTCAGGACCCCGATTCCGAGTCACATCGATCTAGCCAGTAACACCTCATATCGCTTTGCGGCCTCACGCACGGTATTCCCACGGGTGTCGCCTTACCATGGCCCGGGACCGTTTGCGCCTTTTGGCTCACGTATATGATAGTGTCGCTAGCATCCATATGACAGAGAACCCAGGCCGACATGACTAGTCATGAACCCAAAGTGGCACTAACTTACGGGGATAGGCATACATGAATCAACATCGAGCATGTCGGTCAGCAGCGTGCAAATCCGGGCTGTAGCACTGGGCTAACAGGACTCCGGTGAACCGGGCTGTAGCAGGCTAGGCAGGACTCCGGATGTCACCACGTGACATTTCCCCGAAGGGACAGACATAGGAACGAGGTGAATCACATGCCGGCTAGTCAAGTGTGCCGGAGCAGTAGTGCTGGGCTAGCAGGACTCCGGTGAACCGGGCTGTAGCAGACTACTATGGCTCATGGAAGCACAAGACTACATTTCCCCATAAGAGAGGCTACCAAGGATAAACAACTAGGTTGTCGGATCCCACACATACCAAGCATTTCAATAACATACACACAATATGCTTGATATGTGCAAATACAACATGGCATCACAACAAAACTCTACGACTCAAAGTATTTATACATTAGGCTCCGAGGAGCGAGATATTACAAACATGGGTCTCATGACCCATCATTCAGAGCATACAAATCAAAGCACATGCGGAAGCTTAACATGTCTGAGTATAGACATCTACAAATGAAAAGGGCTGAGAAGCCTGACTATCTACTAGATCCTGCCGATGGCACAAGATTGTAGCTGAGGTATCAAGCTAAACGTCAAAGTCCACACGGAAGTACTAGCGAGACTGACGTCTCTCTGCAAAACATAAAATAGGCAAACGTGAGTACAAATGTACCCAGCAAGACTCACATCAGAACAAGCTACATATGCATCGGTATGAACAAGGGGGGGGGAGGTGGAGTTTAACTGCAGCAAGCCAGCTTTGACTCGGTGGCTATCTTAAACTACGACTGCAAGTAACTCTTTTGAGGTGGCGCACACGAGTCCACATATTCACCATATCAATACACCACTATGGATCCACTCCTGTCCCCCTACGAGAAGGCCATCCATGGCACTCACGCTTATCTTGCGAGTTTTAGAGTATCCACTTTCACTTGTCTATGAACTATATAGGCAACCAAGTAGTCCTTTACCGCGGACACGGCTATTCGAATAGATGATGTTAACCCTGCAGGGGTGTACTTCTTCATACACGCTCTCACCACTTACCATCGTTTACACGACATGTACTCGGCAACCTTCAAGCGGAAGCCCAACGAGGGTGTCGGCCACAGCCTACCTAAACACTCAAGTTTCTAGTCCAGATTTATCGCCTATCCAGGTTCCATCCGCAGGGAGTCCGGATGAGATTTCCACATACGGCCCCGAACGATGTGTACAGGCTTCCCGAGACACCAAACGGGTGACTCGGTACACCGTGCCATGGTGTATCTACCGCATCATAGCCCACCCCTAGGGTCAGCGCTACACACGGCCGCCAACACATAACCTATAAACACCTAAAACTAGTTGCAACTCCTGGACAGAGAGCTAGGGTGGTTAAGAATCTGAGAGGGTCCATTGGTTTCGGGCCCAATGCATGGTAGTAGCTGGTTCTTAAACCACATATACAGATCTCGGTGCTTAACGACGGTTCCAATGAAACATTACACCATGTACTCCTACATGGCCTCTCATCGATACCTTTACCAAATCGTGTTCAACACACTTAGCTCACACACAGTAGGACATGTTCACAACTTTCCAATTCATCCCCGATGAATCAGACCTGACACAACTCTAAGCAATAGTAGGCATGACAAACAAGCATGAATGATTAGGCACATCAGGGCTCAAACAACTCCTACTCATGCTAGTGGGTTTCATATATTTACCGTGGCAATGACAGGTCATGCAGAGGAAAGGGGTTCAACTACCGCATCATGTAACAGTTGAATCGTTGTTGTCCTAATGCAGTAAAAGAGAGCAGGAGCGAGCAAGTGGGTTTGTATCGGAATGAACAAGAGGGCTTTGCTTGCCTGGCACTTCTGAAGATGGTAATAGCTTTTCATCGGTGTCATCGAACTCATCGTCAGAACCACGTTTACTGAGAGGGGACAATACCGGCAATCAAGGAAGAAACACAATCAATGCAATGCAACAATATGATGGATGCTCATGACATGGCAATATGCTGTTGATTGAACTAATGCAACTAGCAACCATATTAAATGAAGTTGGTTTGAACACTAGGTTCAAATTCAAACTCCATATGTGCTTTCTTAAATGCCATTTAATTGAATTGTCCTAAACAGAGGATATAAGTTGCTCTAACATGCATGAAAATGCCATAAACAGATTCTTTGGATTTTTCTGATCATTTTTCATATATAACTTATTTGATTTGGAGCTACGGTTGAATTACTATGATTTTTAGAAGTTTTGGATATTTTCTGAAATAAATAAATCATTTCTGATTTATTTTAATTCCAGAAAATGTTTACTACATCAGCATTAGGTCATGCTGACCTCAGCAGGTCAGCAGGGCTGGTCTGGGTCAAACCTGACCAGTGGGGCCCACTGCTCAGTGACCCAGGGTTGGTTTGTGTGGCTGATAGGTGGGCCTGGTCAACTGCCGCGTCAGCAAAGTCAATGCTGACGTGTGGGTCCCGCTAGGTTATAACTAATCTAAGCAGGAGGTAAACCCGGGGTTAATTAGGTGTGGGGTCCATCCGTTAGTGAGCTAGGGGTTAGTTTAGTGGCATCATTAGCCACTAATGATGGTGCCACATTGGCATGGCCGGAGTTAAGCCGCCGGCGACCAAAACAACGGCGGAGGCTCGCCGGACTTGAGCTACAGGCGGCGGCTGGACTCGCAGAGACCACCGGGGCGTAGCCAGTGCTCTCGCGCATCCAGAGGAGCAGGTGGGTGGCCGCGGGGGCGCCGGAGCTCGCCGAAACAAAGCTCGCGGCGGTGGCCGGGGTTCGGGCGAGGTTGGGATTGGTGCTACAGTGCACGGGAGGGCGAGTGGGTGTGTGCATTAGGATCCTGGGGGTTTCCTGAGCACGGTGAGGCGCTCCATTGTGAGCTTGCGCGGCTGTGGCCACGGTTGCGCCATGGCCAGCGGCGAGAAGCTCTCGGCCGCAGTGGGAAATGGAGCTAGGGGACGAGCGCGAGCTTGAGAGAGGAGGGGAGAGGAAGAGGGGCTCACGGCGGACTCGCGGAGCAGCTCAATGGCTCGGGGTAGCTATGGTTGAGGCGTATCGATGGCGACGAACCGCGGGGGCCGAGGATGAAGACGATGATGGTTGCGACGTTGTAGAGCGCCCAAGGATGCGTGGCTCGTCTGGGATGATGCGGACGACGAGGCGGAGCCGATGAACACGGCGGTTGGTCGAGGGACGGGCTATGAGCGCAGTGGCAGTGAGCGGCGGTGATGGACGTGTTGGGGTCCGAGATGCGGAGACGAGGGAGAGAGCAGGGGGAGTGAGAGAGGTCGGGCGGATCGGGACGACGCCGGGGCGTTTACCCACGTGTCCAGAGGCTCGGCGGCAAGCAGGAGGAGGCGTGGCGCCTCGCGCGCGCGTGCGCTGTCCCGCCTCTGCATACTGGCAGAGGTTAGGGATGACTGGCACCAGGCCAGGTGGGCTGGGCCAGCACAGGTGAGGCCCAGGTGGGTTTCTCTCTCTCTCTCTCCTTTATTTTGTTTCAGTTTTCTATTTTATTTCTCTGGCTTGAATTAGTGAAAATACTAATTCATTTTGTAAAATCCTGAAAATAATTGTGGGCACTTTTGAAAATATTTCCAACAGCCCTCAAATGTTTTCAAGATTATTTGGACATTTAAAATATTTTATAGAATTTAAATGTCCAAATTCAAATACTTATGATTTAATTCAAAAATCCAGACTGTCCTAGAAAAGTGTGCACCATTTTTTGCAGAGGTTCTAACCCAAGGCAAAGATGATGAACATTTTAGAAGGGCATTTCAGGTTCATTGAAAATATTTTTAATTTGATCCTAGTTGCATTTCATTTGGTGCTAGGGTTTGAACATCCCCATTTCAAGTTCAACTGAAATTTAAACGTGATTCAACACCAAATGCTAGCACTAAGCATTACCAAAACTAGGGATGTGACAACTCACCCCCACTAAACAAGAACCTCGTCCCGAGATTCAGGACGTGAGGTAAGAAGACGGAGGGGACACAAACTAACACGGTCTTCACGATCCAGGTTGCACTTCATAAGAATGTTGACACGATCACCATCTTTGTCTCGATGTCTTGCTCTAAGAACTCCAACTAACATGACAATGGGAGGAAAGGGAGAACTCCAAAAGGATCGATTTTCTCGAAGATCGAACAACTCAGGATCAACTCATGGAGTGAGACATTGAAACATCTCCCGAGCTGAGACACGAAACATGTATCAAGAGGGATGTAGAGGGACATATGACGAAGGCCCAAATTGGTAGGAAACAATCCCACGCTTAGGTGAGAAGGTGAGTGAGTGTCAAAGTAGCGAGGAGATAAGTTGCCATGATTAACTAACGGGGCACCTCAGGGAAGGTGACTCATAGAGCTATTCCCTTAAGTGGCAAAAAGAATTACTTTTGATATAATGATCATTGAAACTCTTTATGCCAGCCTAAGACAATCACAAATGATCGTTCAAGGAGGTTCGAAAGAATGGCATATATCGACTAGAATGGATGATGTGGACTACCTTGTTGAAGACAACGTAATGGATGGTTTTTGCTTATCACCGGAAATGGATGTGACTCATGGGAAGTCCACTTTTGAAGATGATCCTAGACATTAATTACTAAGAAGGCAGACCATAGAAAATGGCACAATGGCGGTGCAAGCCGGGAACAAAATGCAAATGCTGGGAATGTTCCAACCATCATATCTGCCTGAGATTCAGATCTGGTTGGTATCGGGATATTTCAGACAGCATGGCTGGAAAAATAAAGGTAGCAACACAAATCGACGAGATGACATTACGAAACTCTCGAGGGATGAACTACGGTAGTAAGCTCCAAAACATGAGCCGGTTCTGCTACAAGCATGTGAACATGCTGTCCTAGACAAGCATAGTCACCTGGTAGTCTTACAACGAAACACTACCGAGTTCGGGGGGAGAACCATCAACGAGGATATCGAGGTCCTTGTGTAAGTCTAGCTCTTAAGAAGAAACTTCTTCTCCTTGAACAAACTAATCAGTGGCTTGGTGTGCTAAGAACACATATGGAGTGGAGGTAATTAATCTACCAAACCATAGAATACTTCGCACATATGCCTGACTGATTTGGGATGATTCCAAGGGAAACAAAACAAACCTTTCTCAAATTCATGGCGGCAACTTACACCTAATGCACGTGAACTTGGAGAAAGTCACTTCTTTCATCCAAGCATAAGCTTCATGAACGGAAAACGAAGGCATTGCTTACAAAGTTTTCAACACTAGGTTGATGTTCAACATGAATCATGGGGGAGAAAAAATGCTGCTGATGGGCTCAACAGCAACTCATTGGAATTTCCATATCACTGGACTTCCACCATCATGTGAACACGGCGATAGCATTGGTCAGACCAAAAGATGTAATGGTGTATGCTCGAGGGATCAAGCACGAGTAAGACAACATTACGAACATCGCTGGTTCTGATTTGACTTGACGATGGCCCATACTCAAGTCAAAGTTTTGACAAGGCAATAGATTCAACAAATGATCACGGGGATCAGTCGATGAAAATATCATCTTTCTTCAACACACACACACTCAAGGATATCCCTTAGCGATGAACTAAGTTGGACAAGCTTTCATCTTCCAACTCTCGAAGTTGTTGTTTGGCTTAACCAACTAGCTCAGGGGTATCCAACACAGGTTCTTGGAGAATGGGTGGTTTGGAGGGAAACCAACATGATCGCGAACTCAACATAGCGGTCAGGTGACAACCTGGTAATACTTCGGAGAAGATAACCGGAACGTCGCGAACCACCAATATGTTACTAAGCTCGAGAACAATCTTGCTTTTCAAGGCAAGATGATGTGATCAAAAGAGCAAAGGTTTGACAAAATCCTAACTCATCGATCGAAGAGTGCACCAACAAAAGTGGACAAGGTAGCACAATCTATCTTAGAATGATGATTCAATAACCAACATGCTAAGAATGAGAATATTGCCCATTTACCTACCAAGCAACGGGGTTGCTAGGAGTATTGATTTCACACAACATAGTTCACTTGTCAGCATTCCGGCTGCAACAACACGGGACCAAGAAATGAATGATGATGGCGAGAAGTATCACTGCATCAAGAATTCATAAGAGTTGGTGCAATTATCATGACATTCCTGACATCAAGAGGGCAATACTTCAGGGTAGAACAGAATCAAAAGCTGGATTGGCATTTGATCTACGGAATACAACTACTTTGACCCAATTCTAGATGTGGATGAGGTACTGGAGTTTGTTTCTCCTAGTCATTCTGGAATAGAATGGCTTGACAAACCACAAGAGTAATAGGCATCGATAACACGAGTGCACGACTACTCCTGACTACAAATTGATAGACGGGGATCAGGATACAACTAAAGAGGGACAACCCAAAGGAACATATGTTTTTCCGAGTTGTGGATGCAAAGATTAGTATGTAGAGCGAAGCTCAACGTTTCTTCCGGATAACCCATGCGGAAAGGGGTAGAACTGGCAGATTCACAATATAGAATAGAGAACTCATCAAGAGCACTCTGGTCGTGACCTTTTGGTTTAAAAAAACTCCTGCCAAGAATGGTTCATGGTAATTGGAAGAACGATGTACCACGAACCTCGAGGACTATCGCAAGGTAACTAATATCCTAAAAGAACTAGCAATGATATCAACATGAGGTAAGTAGGGTGAATCTCGGGTTCAAGAACCCATGAATAGAATACCTACTACTACATGGCATCACGGGATGCCATCAAGAATAATGGCCAGAATCACACACTGGGGATACAAAACATGGCTAGATCACTAGGTGACTCCCTAAAACACCTAGTGTCATAATAATAGCTCCAACATATATACCGAGGCAATAGAGTACCTCAACGCACCGGTTAGTGTGCTTATTCTGACCAAAGGAACATCGAAAATGGGAAGAAGGAATTTACAAATGCATCAGATTGTTTAGAAACCTGGGATGACTCGGACAGCATAGCGGCTGTAAATGCTGAAAAAGATTTGAGACATCCTACAAAAATTGTGGCATAACCACTCAACATCACAATATCAAGGTTCTGGTTCAGCTGAGAACATACTAAAAGTAGTAGAAACTGAACTGAGGCTTGGAACCAACAATCCTATAAGTCTCTAACATAGTAACTCATCATCCTAATAGATAGATGAGAAGGCCTAGTTCTAAATCCCCGTAGAAAAGAAGAGGTTGACTCAGATCAGAAGGGCATAAGGTAAAGGAGTAAAAAGAGCCTTACATTCCTTTCCACAATCAATTCCCTTACATAACTAAAGCATTTCTAGGCACAACTTCGACCGGTTTGGCTTTGTAATCCTACAGGCAGTCAGGCTCTGATACCAACACTGTCAGGACCCTGATTCCAAGTCACATCGATCTAGCCAGTAACACCTCATATCGCTTTGCGGCCTCACGCACGGTATTCCCACGGGTGTCGCCTTACCATGGCCTGGGACCGTTTGCGCCTTTTGGCTCACGTATATGATAGTGTCGCTAGCATCCATATGACAGAGAACCCGGGCCGATATGACTAATCGTGAACCCAAAGTGGCACTAACTTATGGGGACAGGCATACATGAATCAACATCGAGCATGTCAGTCAGCAGCGTGCGAATCCAGGATGTAGCACTGGGCTAACAGGACTCCGGTGAACCGGGCTGTAGCAGGCTAGGCAGGACTCCAGATGTCACCGCGTGACATTTCCCCGAAGGGACAGGCATAGGAACGAGGTGAATCACATGCCGGCTAGTCAAGTGTGCCGGAGCAGTAGTGTTGGGCTAGCAGGACTCCGGTTAACCGGGCTGTAGCGGACTACTATGGCTCATGGAAGCACAAGACTACATTTCCCCATAAGAGAGGCTACCAAGGATAAACAACTATGTTGTCGGATCCCACACATACCAAGCATTTCAATAACATACACACAATATGCTCGATATGTAGAAATACAACATGGCATCACAACAAAACTCTACGACTCAAAGTATTTATACATTAGGCTCTGAGGAGCGAGATATTACAAACATGGGTCTCATGACCCATCATTCAGAGCATACAAATCAAAGCACATGCGGAAGCTTAACATGTCTGAGTACATACATCTACAAATGAAAAGGGCTGAGAAGCCTGACTATCTACCAGATCCTGCCGAGGGCACAAGATCGTAGCTGAGGTATCAAGCTAAACGTCAAAGTCCACACGGAAGTACTAGCGAGACTGACGTCTCTCTGCAAAACATAAAATAGGCAAACGTGAGTACAAATGTACCCAGCAAGACTTACATCAGAACTAGCTACATATGCATCGGTATCAACACGGGG
>NC_041384.1:273882574-273901768 GCF_002162155.2 Triticum dicoccoides
AGTTTAACTGCAGCAAGCCAGCTTTGACTCGGTGGCTATCTTAAACTACGACTGCAAGTAACTCTTTTGAGGTGGCGCACATGAGTCCACATATTCACCATATCAATACACCACTATGGATCCGCTCCCATCTCCCTACGAGAAGGCCATCCATAGCACTCACGCTTATCTTGCGAGTTTTAGAGTATCCACTTTCACTTGTCTATGAACTGTATAGGCAACCAAGCAGTCCTTTACCATGGACACGACTATTCGAATAGATGATGTTAACCCTACAGGGGTGTACTTCTTCATACACGCTCTCACCACTTACCGTCGTTTACACGACATGTACTCGGCAACCTTCAAGCGGAAGCCCAATGAGGGTGTCGGCCACGGCCTACCTAAACACTCAAGTCTCTAGTCCAGATTTATTGCCTATCCAGGTTCCATCCACAGGGAGTCCGGCCGAGGTTTCCACATACGGCCCCAAACGATGTGTACAGGGTTCCCGAGACACCAAACGGGCGACTTGGTACATCGTGCCATGGTGTATCTACCGCATCATATCCCACCCCTAGGGTCAGCACTACGCACGGCCGCCAACACATAACCTATAAACACCAGAAACTAGTTGCAACTCCTAGACAGAGAGCTAGGGTGGTTAAGAAGCCGAGAGGGTCCATTGGTTTCGTGCCCAATGCATGGTAGTAGCTGGTTCTTAAATCACATATACAGATCTCGGTGCTTAAGGACGGTTGTAATGAAACAACCCACCATGTACTCTTATATGGCCTCTCATCGATACCTTTACCAAATCGTGTTCAACACACTTAGCTCACACACAGTAGGACATGTTCACAACTTTCCAATTCATCCCCGATGAATCAGACCTGACACAACTCTAAGCAATAGCAGACATGAAAAACAAGCATGAATGAGTAGGCACATCAGGGCTCAAACAACTCCTACTCATGCTAGTGGGTTTTATCTATTTACTGTGGCAATGACAGGTCATGCAGAGGAAATGGGTTCAACTACCGCAGCATCTAATAGTTGAATCGTTGTTGTCCAAATGCAGTAAAAGAGAGCAGGAGCAAGCAAGTGGGTTTGTATCGGAATGAACAAGGGGGTTTTGCTTGCCTGACACTTCTGAAGATAGTAATAGCTCTTCATCGGTGTCAACGAACTCATCGTCGGAACCACATTTACTGAGAGGGGACAATACCGGCAATCAAGGAAGAAACACAATCAATGCAATGCAACAATATGATGCATGCTCATGACATGGCAATATGTTGTTGATTGAACTAATGCAACTAGCAACCATATTAAATGAAGTTGGTTTGAACACTAGGTTCAAATTCAAACTCCATATGTGCTTTCTTAAATGCCATTTAATTGAATTGTCCTAAACAGAGGATATAAGTTGCTCTAACATGCATGAAAATGCCATAAATAGACTCTTTGGATTTTTTTGATCATTTTTCATATATAACTTATTTGATTTGGAGCTACAGTTGAATTACTATGATTTTTAGAAGTTTTGGAAATTTTCTAAAATAAATAAATCATTTCTGATTTATTTTAAATCCAGAAAATGTTTACTATGTCAGCATTAGGTCATGCTGACCTCAGTAGGTCAACAGGGCTGGTCTGGGTCAAACCTGACAAGTGGGGCCCACTGGTCAGTGACCCATGGCTGGTTTGTGTGGCTGACAGGTGGGCCTGGTCAACTGCCGCATCAGCAAAGTCAATGTTGACATGTGGGTCCCGCTAGGTTATAACTAATCTAAGCAGGAGGTAAACCCGGGGTTAATTAGGTGTGGGGTCCATCCGTCAGTGAGCTAGGGGTTAGTTTAGTGGTGTCATTAGCCACTAATGATGGTGCTACGTTGGCACGACCGGAGTTAAGCCGCCGGCGACCAAAACAACGGCGGAGGCTCACCGGACTTGAGCTACAGGCGGCGGATGGACTCGCGGAGACCACCGGTGCGTAGCCCGTGCTCTCCCGCATCCAAAGGAGCAGGTGGGTGGCCGAGGGGGCGCCGGAGCTCACTGGAACGAAGCTCGCGGCAGTGGCTGAGGTTCAGGCGAGGTCGGGATTGGTGCTATGGTGCACGGGAGGGCGAGTGGGTGTGTGCGTTAGGATCCTGGGAGCTTCCTGAGCATGGTAAGGCGCTCCGTTGTGAGCTTGCGCGGCTGTGGCCATGGCTGCGCCATGGCCGGCGGCGAGAAGCTCTCGGCCGCGATGGGAAATGGAGCTAGGGGACGAGCGCGAGCTTGAGAGAGGAGGGGAGAGGAAGAGGGGCTCACGATGGACTCGCAGATCAGCTCTATGGCTCGGGGTAGCTTTGGTTGAGGCGGATCGACGGCGACGAACCGCGAGGGCCGAGGACGAAGACGACGATGGTGGCGACGTTGTAGAGCGCCCAAGGATGTGTGGCTCATCTGGGATGATGCGGACAACGAGGCGGAGCCGATGAACACGGCGGTTGGTTGAGGGACAGGCGGTGAGCGTGGTGGCAGTGAGCGGCAGCGACGGACGTGTTCGGGTCCGAGGTGCGGAGGCGAGGGAGAGAGCAGGGGGGAGTGAGAGAGGTCGGGCGGATCGGGATGACGCCGGGGCGTTTACCCACGTGTCCAGAGGCTCGGCGGCAAGCAGGAGGAGGCGTGGCGCCTTGCGCGCGCGTGCGTTTTCCCGCCTCTGCCTACTGGTAGAGGTTAGGGATGACTGGCACCAAGCCAGGTGGGCTGGGCCAGCACAGGTGAGGCCCAGGTGGGTTTCTCTCTCTCTCTCCTTTATTTTGTTTCAATTTTCTATTTTATTTCTCTGTTTTGAATTAGTAAAAATACTAATTCATTTTGTAAAATCCTGAAAATAATTGTGGGCACTTTTGAAAATATTTCCAACAGCTCTCAAATATTTTCAAGATTATTTGGACATTTAAAATATTTTATAGAATTTAAATGTCCAAATTCAAATACTTATGATTTAATTCAAAAATCCAGACTGTCCTAGAAAAGTGTGCACCATTTTTTGTAGAGGTTCTAATCCAAGGCAAAGATGATGAACATTTTAGAAGGGCATTTCAGGTTCATTGAAAATATTTTTAATTTGATCCTAGTTGCATTTCATTTGGTGCTAGGGTTTGAACATTCCCATTTCAAGTTTAACTGAAATTTAAACATGATGCAACACTAGATGCTAGCACTAAGCATTACCAGAACTAGGGATGTGACAATATAAAAACGGCCGCACAGGAGGAACAAAAGCTTTTGAGCAAAACATAAAAATAGATTAAATATAAAATTGTCCTTTACAATTCCCATACACCTCACTCAAATATTATGTCTTTTGAGCATTGACCCTCTATCAAGCGGGCAACATCTAAGACATCCTCAAAATAATGCTCCGGTGCGTGATGGTCCTTGCCCTTGGGTGGACTCTTCGCTGCAACATTGATGGGCTTCATCTTCCCTCAGTATGTCTTGACACGGGTGATACGTCTCCGTCGTATCTACTTTTCCAAACACTTTTGCCCTTGTTTTGGACTCTAACTTGCATGATTTGAATGGAACTAACCCGGACTGATGCTGTTTTCAGCAGAATTGCCATGGTGTTATTTTTGTGCAGAAATAAAAGTTCTCGGAATGACCTGAAAATCAACGGAGAATTATTTTGGAATATATAAAAAAATACTGGAAGAAGAATCCACGTCAGGGGGGCCTCCACCTGTCCACGAGGGTGGGGGCGCGCCCCCCTGCCTCGTGGGCCACCTGCTGCTCCACCGACCCCAACTCCAACTCTATGTATTCGTGTTTGGGGAGAGAAAAATTCAGAGAGAAGGATTCATTGCGTTTTACGATACGGAGCCGCCGCTAAGCCCTAAACTTTCTCGAGAGGGCTGATCTGCAGTCCGTTCGGGGCTTCGGAGAGGGGAATCCGTCGCCATCGTCATCATCAACCTTCCTCCATCACCAATTTCATGATGCTCACCACCGTGTGTGAGTAATTCCATCATAGGCTTGCTGGACAGTGATGGGTTGGATGAGATTTATCATGTAATCGAGTTAGTTTTGTTAGGGTTTAATCCCTAGTATCCACTATGTTCTAAGATTGATGTTGCTATGACTTTGCTATGCTTAATGCTTGTCACTAGGGCCCGAGTGCCATGATTTCAGATCTGAACCTATTGTTTTCATGAATATATGTGAGTTCTTGATCCTATCTTGCAAGTCTATAGTCACCTACTATGTGTTATGATCCGACAACCCCGAAGTGACAATAATCGGGACCACTCCCGGTGATGACCGTAGTTTGAGGAGTTCATGTATTCACTATGTGTTAATGCTTTGGTCCGGTACTCTATTAAAAGGAGGCCTTAATATCCCTTGGTTTCCAATAGGACCCCGCTGCCACGGGAGGGTAGGACAAAAGATGCCATGCAAGTTCTTTTCCATAAGCATGTATGACTATATTCGTAATACATGCCTACATTACATTGATGAACTGGAGCTAGTTCTGTGTCACCCTAGGTTATGACTGTTACATGGTCGATCGCATCCGGCATAATTCTCCATCACCAATCCAATGCCTACAAGCTTTTCATATATTGTTCTTCACTTATTTACTTTTCCGCTGCTACTGTTACCATCACTATAAAACCCCAAAATATTACTTTTGCTACTGTTTCTTTTGCTATCATTACCACTACTATCATATTACTTTTCTACTAAATACCTTGCTGCAGATATTAAGTTTCTAAGTGTGGTTGAATTGATAACTCAGCTGCTAATACTTGAGAATATTCTTTGGCTCCCCTTGTCTCGAATCAATAAATTTGGGTTGAATACACTACCCTCGAAAACTGTTGCGATCCCCTATACATGTGGGTTATCAAGACTATTTTCTGGCGCCGTTGCCGGGGAGCATAGCTCTATTCTTTGAGTCATTTGGGATTTATATCTGTTTATTACTATGAACAATTTGGAAGATCCAAGAACCAAGATCTATCCCTCAACTACGAGGGGAGGTAAGGAACTACCATCTAGCTCTGCACTTGATTCACCTTCTGTTTTGAGTAAACTCGCGACACCTAAACCTGCTTCTGCTATTAATTCTAATATGTCACATGTTATTGATGATGCCACTTCTGCTATGCATGATACTTATGATGAAACTACTTCTATGTTTGATACTACTGTGCCACTTGGTGAATTTCATGATGAACAACTTGCTAGGGCTATAGAGAATGAAACTATTGAAACTGATAATATTGATGAAAGTGATGAAGAAGATTCTCCCCCTAGATATGAATTACTGGTTGTTCCTGAGGGTTATGTTATGGATGAAGAAACTGCTAAAGACTTTCTTGCTTGCAATGATAGGAGTGATCTTAATAAACTATTAGCTAAGCTGAAACAAAAATCTCTGAATGCTAGAACGAAATATGATACTGCTTATGATACTTCACCTATCTTTGTTACTGATAAGGATTATGAATTATCTGTCGCCCCCGATATAATTACTTTGGTTGAATCTGATCCTTTCTATGACTATGAATCTGAAACTGTTGTGGCACATCTTACTAATGATGAGAAAACTCGCTGCTATTATATCCTTAAATTATTTCCGTTCTCATTAAAGGGTGATGCTAAGATATGGTTTAATTCTCTCGATCCTGGTTGTGTGCGTAGTCCCCAGGATATGATTTACTACTTCTCTGCTAAATATTTCCCTGCTCATAAGAAACAAGTTGCTTTAAGGGAAATATATAATTTTGTGCAAATTGAAAAAGAGAGTCTCCCACAAGCTTCGGGGAGGCTTCTCCGATTACTTAATGCTTTGCCTGATCATCCTCTCAAGAAAAACAAAATACTTGATATCTTTTATAATGGGCTAACCGATGCTTCGAGAGATTACTTGGATAGTTGTGCTGGTTGTATTTTTAGGGAAAGAACTGTTGATCAAGCTGAAATTCTATTGAATGATATGTTGACTAATGAAAATAATTGGACACTTCCTGAACCCACTCCTAAGCCAACTCCGAAGAAAAGGGGTATTCTATTTCTCAGTCCTGAAGATATGCAAGAGGCAAAGAAATTTATGAAAGAAAAAGGTATTAAAGCTGAAGATGTTAAGAATTTACCTCCTATTGAAGAAATACATGGTCTTAATTTGCCGCCTGTTGAATAAATACATGGTCTTGATAACCCGACACAGGTGGTAAAGGTAAATTCTCTCTATATATTTGATGAAGGTGATATTCCTCGTTAGAAGTCTGATAGCCAATGCTTAGATGAGTTTGATAATTTTATTGTTAAACAAGAGAACTTCAATGCTTATGTTGGTAGACAATTGAAACATAATGCTTATATGATTGAACACTTGAGTGATTATATCTCTAATGTTAAAGGTGAACTTAAACTTATTAGTAAACATGCTTCTATGATTACCACTCAAGTAGAACAACTACTTAAAGCTGAGAATGGTTTGCTCAATGAATTAAATAGTAAGAAGAATGATAATGCTGTTAGAGTTATGACTAGAGGAGGTAAAATGACTCAGGAACCTTTGTATCCTGAGGGCCATCCTAAGAGAATTGAGTAAGATTCTCAGAGAACTAATGTAGATGAATCTAGTCCTTCTAAAAGGAAGAAAAAGAAAAATGATAGGACTTTGCATGCTTCTAGTGAACCTGTTATTGACACACCTAAGAATCCCAATGATATTTCTATTTTTGATGCTGAAACACAATCTGGTAATGAACATGAACCTAGTGATAATGTTAATGATGATGTTCATGTTGATGCTCAACCCAGCAATAATAATGATGTAGAAATTGGACCTGCTGTTGATCCTGATAACCCACAATCAAAGAATCAATGTTATCATAAGAGATACTTTGTTGCTAGGAAGCATGGTAAAGAAAGAGAACCATGGGTTCATAAACCCATGCCTTTTCCTCCTAAACCATCAAAGAAAAAGGATGATGAGGATTTTGAGCGCTTTGCTGAAATGATTAGACCTATATTTTTTCGTATGCGTTTGACTGATATGCTTAAAATGAATCCTTATGCTAAATATATGAAGGAAATTGTTACTAATAAAAGAACGATACCGGAAGCTGAAATTTCCACCATGCTTGCTAATTATAATTTTAAGGGTGGAATACCAAAGAAACTTGGATATCCAGGAGTACCAACTATACCATGCTCCATTAAAAGAAACTATGTTAAAACTGCTTTATGTGATCTTGGAGCCAGTGTTAGTGTTATGCCTCTCTCTTTATATCGTAGACTTGATTTGAATAAGTTGACACCTACTAAAATATCTTTACAAATGGCTGATAAATCAACTTCTATACCTGTCGGTATTTGTGAGGATGTGCCTATTGTGGTTGCAAACATTACTATTTTAACGGACTTTATTATTCTTGATATTCCCGAGGACGATAGTATGTCTATTATTGTTGGAAGACCCTTTTTGAATACTGCAGGGGCTGTTATTGATTGCACCAAAGGCAATGTCACTTTTATGTTAATGGTAATGAGCACATAGTACACTTTCCGAGGAAACAACCTCAAGTCCACAATATCAATTCTATTGGAAAAATTTCAACAATCACTATTGGAGGTTTTGAATTTCCTCTACCTACTATCAGGAAGAAATATGATATTCTTATTGTTGGGGACATGCATATCCCCGTTGAGGTAACCTAGTGTTATTCGAAAATTCTCCGGTTTCATGTTATTCGAAATGAGTTTGTTAACAAGACCTGATCAACCTTGTTAGTGGATTCCTTTTGATGAGCATGAGATGGATGAATTTAGAAAACACAACTCTCTGTACCCTTTTCTACTTTCTGTTATTTATATTAAATAAAGCAAAAATAGTATTTCTCTGTCTGTTTCCTTAATTATCCATGCAATAAAAAAATACCCCAAAAATAAAAGTTCTCCAAATGCCCTGAAAATTAAATATGTTTTTTTCTGGAATATTTGAGAATATCTGGCACTGAGAACACAGCAGGGGAGCAAGCACCTGGCCACGAGGGTCCAGGGTGCGCCCACCCCCTGGGCGCGCTCCCTGCCTCATGGGCCCATGGTGGCTCCCCTCCACTTATTCCAGCTACCACACACTCGTTCTTCTTCCCACAAACATCATTAACCATCTCAAGCACGAGTTCAAGCTCATCTTGCTGCCATTTTTGATCTCTTAGCTCAAAGCTCCATTCACAAAACTGCTTTGGGGATTGTTATTTGGTATGTGACTCCTCCAATGGTCCAATTAGTTTTTGATCTAGTGCTTTATTCATTGCATATTTTTGCTGCTTAGGTGACCCTGTTCTTGAGCTTGCATGTCAAATTTATATGGTCAAAAGTAGTTTTAAGGCATGATATTGCCTCTAGGCACTTGTAGGAGTAGTTGCTATCAATATTGTTGAGTTTGGTTCACTTTCATTTTGAGTTACTAAAAAATTCAGAAATTTTACGGAGGAAGAAATATGTTTAGGAAAATGTACCAAGGTGGTTCTTCAAGGAAGCAAGGACCCAGACTCGCAATACGCAATGCGGACGAGGAACCACCAAGGGATGCTCAAGTACGGCCCTGTCAGTGGCCATCAGAGGACTTCATGGTTCGAGCGGGAATCAAGGAGGAATTTGAAGCTTATGTGCGTAATGTTGATCTTGAGAGCTTCGAGGCAGATAAGTGTCGTCAATACCTCTATTTAACTGATACATTCGTGAGAAGGTTTAAATTTTCATCATCATGCAATTCTCAAACTGTCCTGTTCGATCTTTATGATAAATCTTATACCATGGACTTAGAAGATTTTAACACTGCTTGTAAACTCCCACAGTGTGGTGATGTTAGTGAACCTTGCAAATCTGAATTTAGAGATTTTCTTGCTAGTATAACTATGGGGGAATCTAGAGATGTAACACAAGCCACCATAGGGGGCATTCATTTTCCTGCTATACATTATTTTTCTCTCTTCATAGGTAGGTACATCAATGGTAAGGATGAAGCATGTCACATGTGTGTCCCTGATCTCAGTGTTCTCAGGAGTGCTGTATTAGGAGGTAAACATTATAATTTGGGAGCCATTGTTGCGCGTAGGTTGCATAATAATCGTATTCATGGAGATTTCTTTGGTGGAATTTATGCGACTCGTATAGCTAACTTTCTTGAGATACCCATACGTGGAGATGATATTGATTTGCCTCCTTCTTATCTAGATTATGAGGCTATGGTTCGTCATCAGTTTGTTGAGAGGAACGATCAGTTCCTCCAGTACCGACTAATCTTTGACAGACGATGCACCTATCACGTCGCTCTCCCTGCTCCTACTTTCTTTGACTTTCAGGCAAAAGGGAGGTATGTTATAACTAGGGAGGAGGCGACCGAGTACAAGAGGAGGGCGGAGACAACTCGCCTCCAAGCTGCAGCTCATCAGGCAATTGCCGCTGCATCTCAGTACGACCCCAGCTACAAATTTGGATATCCGCCAGGCCAGCCGTGGCTATAGACCAACTTAGGCCAAAAGCCTAAGCTTGGGGGAGTACGTATCTCTTACCGACATTACATTTATGTTCACACACTCATGCTAGTTGTCGGTGCTCATACTTTTTCATTGTAATGTCCATGCTAGTTTATTTTCCTTTTTATGCTTTCTTCTTGCGTGTTTGATAAACCTTAAGAAAAACCAAAAAAATTAGTAGTAGCTTTTAGCTAGTTTACTTTCTTGCTTGTAGTAGTAATTAAAAGAAAACTCAAAAATATTTCTTGCTCTTCTTTTGCTTTTTGGGAGCTTTCCCGTGTAAATAGTTTTACTTCTTTTCTTTTCTTTGGGGGTCGATAGGAGAAGATCATGATTAAAATGTTGAGTGGCTATCATATGCATTATTGTTGATCTAACCAAGAGCCCATATTACCTTGTCTTCTCTCTTGAATTGAATGCTTGCAGATTCCAGCTTAGTCCAATGCACGTGCACTATTATTATTATCCACACTATTCGGTCGTGCAACTGAAAGGCAATAATGATGATTATATGATGAACTTATTTAGATGAGAAAAGCTGGTATGAACTCGACCTCTCTTGTTTTTGTAAATATGATTACTTCATCGTTCCTGATTCGGCCTATTATGAATAAACATGTTTGTAATGACAATTAGAGATTGTAGTTGCTTATGCCATGCTTAATTAGCTAGGAGCTTATAATGGTTTACCTTGCGTGCCAACATGCTATTAAAATGTTTGTGATGTGGTATGATAGGGTGGTATCCTCTTTTGAACTATTTGAGTGGCTTGACTTGGCACATGCTCACACATGTAGTTGAAACAAAATCAACATAGCCTCTACGATATTTATGTTCATGGTGCATTATATCCTACTCATGCTTGCATTCGGTGTTGATTAATTTTAATGCATGTTCATGACTATTGTCGCTCTCTAGCTGGTCGCTTCCCAGTCTTTTTCTAGCCTTCACTTGTACTAAGCGGTAATACTGCTTGTGCAGCCAATACACGGTATCTACCCCCCAAAGTTATTCCATATGAGTCCACCATGCCAGCCTATACACGGTATCTACCTGCCGTTCCAAGTAAATTTGTATGTGCCAAACTCTAAACCTTCAAATAAACATTCTGTTTGTATACTCGAATAGCTCATGTATCAACTAGGGCTGTCTATATCTTCCATGCTAGGAGGGTTATTCTCAAGAGGAGTGGACTCCGCTCCTCACTCACGAGAAAAGGGTTGGTCACCGGGATGTCCAGTCCCATGCTTTATGCAAATCAAATCAAAATAACTGCAAACAAAACTCCCCTGGGACTCTTGTTAGTTGGAGCCACTCATTGTTTCGAGCAAGCCATGGATTGATGCTTGTTGGTGGAGGGGGGGGGGGTATAAACTTTACCATTCTGTTTGGGAACCGCCTATAATGTGTGTAGCATGGAAGATAACAAGATCTCTCGGTTGTTATGTTGACAAAGAAAGTATACCGCTCAAAATATTATTCACATCTATTTCAAAACCGAGCTCTGGCACCTCTACAAATCCCTGCTTCCCTCTGCGAAGGGCCTATCTATTTACTTTTATGTTGATTCATCATCATCTTATTAAAAAGCACCAGTTGGAGAGCACCGCTGTCATTTGCATCCATTACTGTTAGTTTACATTGAGTATGACTTGACTAGATCTCTTTTACCATGAATTACAATGTCTAGTTAGTCCTTGATCTTTAAAGGTGCACTACAAAAAAATACACTTCCGTGATGATACGTGTTTGTCACAGTAGGTCGCTTTTTGTCATGCATGTACATCCATGACAAATTTATGACAGAATCAAGATAGTCATACGTGTGGTGTCGTAGAATTGTTCCATGACATTACCAAAATTATCATCACGAAAGTCTCCACTTCCATGACGATAAATCGCGCGTCACAGAAGTGCTTTCGTCAAGGGTAACCGACACGTGGCATCCACCATAACAGAACGCCGTTAAGCTATTGGGTCGGGTTTTGGATCCGATAACCCGTTAACAGCCCCGACCAATGGGTAATTTCCACGTGTAAAATTCTTATTGGCCGGACGAAACACGTGTCAGCTCGTCAGTGGGTCAGATAGGCGCCTATGATACGTCGACACGTGGCACGGTCCAACAGAGGCCCATTCCTGTGAAAAGGCCGGCCTGTTTGACTTGGTCAAAAGGTGGCGGGCCGGCCCATGGAAAGCCTGTTAACGGCCTGTTCGCATATAGCCCATTTACAGCCCGCTAACCCAAGGCCCATTACGCCCTATCCGAATTAGGCCCAGTAGCATCATCTGGGCCATCCAATATGATTCCAGCCCGTTTTCACTTCTGGCCCATGTATGGCCCGTGACGTCTTTCGGCCCATATGAGGCCCTATGTAACTCTTGGCCTATTAACGGCCTGTGGTGAAACTGGCCCGTAATGAACAGTGTATCACTTTACACCCATTAACGGCCCATGGTGAAAATGGCCCGTAATGAATAGTGTATCACTTTATACCCATTAACGGTCCGTTATTCCGTTGGACCGTTTCCAGCCCATGTTATCTTTCAGCCTTCTCAGAGCCCATTTATTCTTGGGCTCATTTCCAGCATTCGTTTACTTACGGCCGGTTACTGTCATTTTCTGCTTGTGGGCCAAATTCAGCCCGTGGTTACAGTCGGCCCGTTTGTGGTTCGTTAATACGTTGGGCCGTTTTCATAGCGTCATCAAATACGGCCTATTAACGATGGCCCATTACGGTCGGCCCATGAACGGACGATTCCAACTCTAGCCCGTTTACGGCCATAATGCGGCCTGTTATTGGCCCATGTTTGGCCAATCGATCATACGGCCCGTATAAGGCCCATTGAGGATACGACCCGTAGAAGGCCCATTGTTTCTACGGCCCGTAGAAGGCCTACTATTTCTACGACCCGTAGAAGGCCCACTGTTTCTACGGCCCGTAGGAGGCCCAGTGTCACTATAGTAAATATTAGCCCATGGTTATTGTGTCCTAGTTTTAAAAAATAGGTTATTGCAGCCACTAGTTAACCGCGGAAAAAGAACTACAATGACTACAAGCAAACAAATAAACAAGACAACAAGGAAATAAATAAGCAAGCAACTAACGCTAGGCTATCACGGCTATTACACATATTACATCCACTGGGCATTAAAGTTCGCCACCAGTGCAAATATAGGGAACAAAGCAGCATATCATATACACTGGCCGTCAAAATTGGCCACCAGCGCAAATAAACGCGGCAGCAAAACAAGAGCATAACTGAAACAACTTCAGAAGAGCTCAAGAAACGTTATCCTGGGTATCCACCATGCTGGCAATAAGCTTAGCAAGCTGATTAGCTTTGTCCTGTTTGGCGCTAAAATCCTCCAACGCTTGCTGTTGCACCAGAAAGTATGCATTTGAATGCTCTAGGGACTTCTGCAGTCCTTCCGCTTCTTGTCCGGCACAGCTGATCGATGTCTTTCAGCTTGTAGTTGAGACTCAAGAAACCGAACTGATTCGGACAGTGAGTTTGAATAGCTTGTGCAAGCGGTAGTGGCCAGTAACTCCAACACTAAACCAAGACAGGATGTGTCACTATCCTGAACCTTATCTGCAATACTTCCTTTACCATTGCTTAATAAGGCACTCTTCCCCAATATTCTGTCAGCATTCTAAAAGAAGAAACAAGCAGACACATAACAAGTTTAGCATGTACTAGTATATGAAACACATTTCGGTGAACCAGTTCATTAGTAAGGTGGACAGGATTAAACTACCAAGTCTTCTATTGCCAAGTACTAGTACATAATAAAAGCATCAAACAAACATATATCTATGTCCTATGGTAGCAATGGAATCTTAAATTAGAACAGTTGTTCTTCAGGTTTAGGCACTCGTTCTACACGAACAGAGTACAGTAAGATGCAAGAATATAATACTTAAAAATAGAAAATGAGCTCATAGACCTTACCACATTCTTGGTTCGGGACCAGTACAGAACAAGGCGTTCCCAGTCATCATCCAGTAAATGTGTCTCAGGAGAACGTAAGGGAATTTTATGAGTTTCTTTGCCGGTGAAGTACGTTTTCTTCAGGTAAATCCGATACTTCCGCCAAGCATTCTTGAAGATAGAAGAGGTATTAGCATAGGTTACCTCATCCCGAGTTTCCGAATCGGTCCTTCTCTATAGAGAAAAATGGGAAAATTTGTTGTATTATAACCATCATGGAGGTAGGATGTATGGGACGAAGAAAAGTAATTGCCATGAATAACATTACTTACACATAACTCCTGGACAAAAACCTACGACTGGCATTTTCCTTCATCTTCAGTATAATATTTCGAAGATGGGAAGATACGCACATACGATTTAACAACATCAAATGCGATAGATGCTAAACTACGACTAGTTGGTTGTGCTTCCTCCACAGGAATAGGCGTACTAAGTGGTGGAGTTGGGGTTCGCCGTGATAGTATTGGCCCTTTGGGCACTGGAGCTGCCTTACTAACTGCTCTTGTTTGGGAGCTCTATGGTGGAGATGGTGCTGTGTCAACAGGAACTGGGTTACTATCGGCTGGGGTTGGGGTTAGATTGGGTGAAGCTGGTTCTCTATCCATCGTAGTAGGGGTACAATCTGCGAGAGTTTGGGTTATGTGTGGTAGGGCTGGTTCTTGTGCATGTACAACCAGGGTGCTATCTCCACCAAGAGGTAGCACTGTTTTATTTAAAGACTGTGTTTTTAGTCCGCTAGATACTGGCATCACCCGCTCCAATTCAAATGGCTGATAAACAGGAAACATAGTTGAATGTACAGACATTATATGAGAGAAAGATGCAATAGATAGTGTGGAAAAATAGGGCATGCACTAGTTGACATGTATATTGTTTAACTAAAACGGATAGCATGACATAATTTCACATATATGATGTCTATCTAAACTGGATAGCATAGCATAACATAATTCAAAGGTATGATGAATAACTAAATAGGATCATATGACATAATTCACCTACATGTTATCTAAGTAATCAGGATTGCATCATGTAATTCACATATGTGATTTATATGCTAAACAGAGGGCATTTGATATGATGTCTGAACTAAGAACATGGTGTTGAATATTGCGTATATGACGTCTAAACTATGCAATGCAAGACACCGTATGCATGATATGAGTAGTACAACCGTGCCAAGTTAGAGCAAACACCTCAGTGGGGGAATAGGACTGGTCATCTGTCTCTGAATCCATATCTGAGGAGCTATCGGGACCCAACAAGAGATCTGCTTCGACATGTAGCACTGTCTGCTCTGAAGGCCTTGTTTTCACTCCAGATTTTTCCATCTCCCACCCAAATGGTTGATTCACAGGAAGAGTAGTTTAATGTACAAACATTGTCGACAAATGGAAATGTAATGAAGAAAAGGATGGGCAAGATATTATTCAAATATATGATGCCTGGTTAAACAGGATGGCATTGCACATTTCACATATATTATGGCTGGCTAAAAGACATGAGACTGCATAATTCCCATATATGATATAGAAACTAAACATGTGGCATTACAGAACATGTCTAAACTAAGCAGATGGCATATATGATGTCAAAAGTAGGCACTGCAAGGCAACATATGCATGATATGACTAACATCATCATGCCAAGGTAGAGCAAACACCTTGGGGGGTAAATAGGAGTGGTCAGTGGCGTCCAAATCTGCCTCAGAACAGATATCTTCCTCTGGATTACAATCTGGAGAGGGCGGGGAGGGTTTGCCATTGAACCCACCATGGAGCGATGTCTGCATGACATTGTATTGCCGCGCAAAACTCTTCTCTTTTTCTCTACATGTTCAGCATGACTGTGTACAATATCTGACATGCATACGAAAAAAATATGGTGAGATTATGTAAGGAGAGCATGCAGAAATTTAGAGTGATGGTAACAACCAGTGGATCGATGTTTTTCCATTGAACCAAAATAGCCCTAATGGATCAACGTGAATGTATAGTAATAAGTGATGCAACAAGTGTACAACCTCTTTGCCGTAGCCGTGTCGACCTCAGCATCATTGGGTTGGTCGCTGGAGCAGTTGAGGCAGAGGTGGCTGTCGGAGGTGTGGAGGAAGATCTAAGGAATCTGTAGACGGCGTCCAGGGCACTGCTCTGTTGTGATGGATCATTCTGTCGTTGGAGCAGCTCCGGTGAGCCGTAAGACGTCAAGGCTGAAGCAGCACAAGACAGACATCGTCAATCTCAAGTGGGATTCTAATAGCATCTCCAATAGATGATGTAAAATGGATGTAAAATTAACATCACCAAAAACCACCTGACTACAACAGATGAGGTAAAAACTGTTGACTCTGAACTTAACTATCGAAACTGAAATTTACTGTGGAATCTGAATGCTACTGTCGAAACTGAATGCAATGGTAGCAGAGAGGCACTTGACATGTAGTTTAGGGAGGGCCTGCAGTTCATCTTCAACCTGCACCCCCCTGAGCCGCCAGCCACCACCGGCCGAACCGCTGGCCCCAGCGCCGCCTCGCCGCCCCGAAACAACTCGCCACCGCCGCCCCGGCCAGCCCTCTAGGCCCCCCGCCCCCCACCCTGAACCCTAAGATAGATAGTGGGGTACCTCTCTAGCGAGCCCCCGTCCCCGCTGCAGGTGGTTCTTCCTTAACTCTGGCGAGCCCCCCAACCCCTGAAAATTGACTGACCCAAAAGTCGATTCAGTCGACTGAAGTGTGGCTTAATCGGAGCAAAGAAGCAGCACGAGCAAGGGGGAGAGTAGCAGCTGCTGCTGGGCGAGCGAGCGATCGAGCGAGAGCCGGAGCAGCAGCAGCAGATCCGGCTGGTATGGACGCCGCCGCCGAAGGGGCCTCGCACTGGGGGAGAGCCGTCGTGAAGATGTCGCCCACGGCGCCGGCTTCAAGGTAGCCGCTCCATGAGGGTGCGGGATGGAGCACCGTCGGCGCCGGGAGGTCGAGTTAAGGAGAAGGTGCGATGCGATGAGTGTACAACCTCTTTGGTGGCACCGACTAGGCCTCGGCTTCGTCCAAGAAGTCGGTGAGGATGTTGCGGTTCCGGTGGAGTAGGTTAAGGCAGCGTTGTGGGGATGGAGCAGCCACGATAGATGAGGCGATCGTCGGAGCAGCTCCTTGGAGGTGGAGGACAGGGCGGATGAACCGGCGGGACGGCGAGATGGATGACGGATCCTCATCCGGGGAGGTGGACGAGGGACATCAAGCTGTTGCGGTGGACGACGTCGTCGGGGAAGAGGCTCCGACTGGGCAGCGGTGACGTGGCGGATGGAGGAGGGTGGGGTTTCGCGGCTGGAGCGGAGAGGTTATGGCGGCCTGGGATTTCGAATGGCGAAAAGGGGGCGATGGGAGGGGGTGAAGCATGACTTAGGAACGCGCTTGTCCAAAAATGTAGGGTGTGTTACAAAAGTACCCCCCACCGATTTGAACTAGCGGCCCTTTCGGCTCAGGGTTAGAAGGGGGATTTCGCGTGTCGGGATTTGGCAGCTGGAGGGAGTTTTCGCGTGTGTTGTAATTTCGTGATAGCAAGGCGCGGGTTGTGAAGGCTCTAGTTTTGGGAGCACGATATCTGAATTTTCGGGATATAACAAGACGCGGGTTGAATTTTAGGGACAAGCCTAACGTGTAGTAATATTGTACTTGTACGTACCAAATCAATTCGCACTTCCCTCAACCAAAAAGGAAACGAAAAAAATAAAACTATTCACACCACACAAAGAGAGAGTCTTGCCCCGTTTTACTATACAAATGCTATTCAAAGCTACTCCCTCCTTCCATCTATATAGGGCCTAATGCGTTTTTCGATGCTAACTTTGACCAAATATTAGAGCAATGATATATGACATGCAACTTACACAAAGCACACCGTTAAATTCATCTGTGAAAGGTTCTTTCAATGATATAATTTTCACATTGTGCATGTCATGTACTATTAATCTTGTCAATAGTCAAAGGCGGTCTTAAAAATCTCATTACGCCTATATAGATGGAAGGAGGGAGTATGAATCCATGTTATGTCCGATTAAATTTTTTCGCTTGCTGTATAATGCATGTAACCTACTCATACCAACATTTTAGTGCATTCCAAATGTCTATACTACCGCTGCAATTCAAACTAAATTTGAATTCGTTTCTCTATTTCAATAAGAATCTACAATCATGATTGTTGCCAACTTCAACCATCATAGTTTCCTTGCTATCCGCCAGATATAAATCAGACGGCCTATAATGCAGGATGGCAGGCACACCATCATCATCAACTCCGTTTTTTTATAAGAGTAGAGATAAAATATATTAAATGTAGTATACCATGTTCATAACCACACCATGTGTATCACCATTATATAGTCACACATCCGTCGGTTTGAAACACTATGATAAATTCTTCAAATATCTGAATTCGCTTTTTATAATGAAGTATATATGATCTCTATTTGTGTTTTACACCCACACAACCCTCTTATCTTTGTAGCTAGCGCTAACTTTCTCTTGTGCATGCACACGCCCGCATCCCTCTCACCCTCCCTCAGCATTCTCTAGCTCCATCGCGCAAATTCGTCTTTTCACTTTAGGTCGTTCACCCACGGTGTGTGTAGGCCCCCAGCTCCTTCTTTACGGCACACATCGATCGATATGCCTCTCTAGCCAGGTGTGCCTAGCACAAACACAAGCTTCCCCTCTTCTATTGTCACCGTCCATGCCTCACTCCCACCACTCTTTTCATCGTTCTCGTACTCGCACACTCCTCCCCCTCGATATAGTATGCCTCTCGTACCACCTCCTACATGCATCCCTCTCTCTCTCTATCCTTCTCATCGTGCCTCATTTGTTCTAACACACACATGCATGTATACCAATCGATCTCCCAACATATACCTAGATCGACTTTAACTACCTCCCATTGATCGACGTACCTCACAAGTTATGTCTCTCCTTTCTCTTACAAAGGGCGATTGATCTTCCTATGTAGTTACGTCTGCTTACCACAGCCACATCGCCCCCCTCATCATTTGTGCATGCCTCCTGACCCGTCTCTCACACGCACGTGCACAGACAACAAGCAGCCATCTCCTCTCTTATTGATATTGCGGGCGTGCCCTCCGTTTGTCTAGCAAGCCTATCCCACCATTTGTTAGAAGCAACTCCACTACCACCCCCTCCAACACTCTAGCTCTGTCTCTCTCCCAACCTTATTCATCTCCTGCACATATGCATGGATGCCGATCGATCTCCCTTAATACATGAGGCAGATCGATCTCCTTAATACATGAGGTAGGCCTCTCTCCTCCTCCACACATATACCAGCCATTGTACCTCTATAGTTAATTGGGCCTCCCTCTTCCCCCACCACACACTGATAGTCGAGCGCTGCAGGTAGGTATCCATGCCACAGAGACAAACTGCACATGTCCCATCTCACGTTCCAGTAGGCCAGCCACTCTATATATTTGACGTGGGCACACACAAATTCGATGCCACTCTTTATCAATCGCGCGCGCGCGCACACACACATCATCCCTCTCTTCGATTCTATGGACACCTCAAGCCGATGATACCTCCACTCTCTTCTCGTGGATCGCCCCCTCTATATATATGTTATATCCAGGACTCTATTTCACACACATTGCATATGTTAAATAT